>NW_003546251.1:666790-695046 GCF_000090795.2 Amphimedon queenslandica | reverse complement strand
GTGGTACATTACCAATAGTAATGGGTATGCTAATGACTGGGTTAATGGCACCTGAGATTGAGCCAGTAATGGTCAGATAATAAGTTACTTGAAGTATGTTGCAGTTGAGGAGTTTGGTTGGGGTATTAGGGACAGCAATAGGAGGTGGACGCCATACTGTGGAGCTATGAGCTGCCACTGGTTCACTAGCAACGCTGGCTACTGTTACATTATCATAACGATGGTGGCCCTGTGCTGTGTAGTGAACATGCTTGCGGATTGAAGCAACAATTTGGCGTACATCTCTGCGGCTCCCATTTTCAACAGATACTTCAACTGGTATGGCGTCTTTAAGTATGCAAAAGCCAGTACGTGGCACAGTAGCTGTGATATTAATAGGACCAGAAGCACAGCATAGACAGCAAAGGGTTTTACTGATCTCCATTGCTTTTGGGGTATGAAGTTGAGGATTATTGATAGGGATGACGCTACCAACATTGATGTATGCTTCGCAACGAGTGTCACGCTTGAAGATACCATCTTTCATAACCCTGGCCTCTATCTTGTAGTCTATACGACCACATGTACCAGTGTACGAGGCTGGCAAGTTACCACTTCCCAGTTGAAGGGAGAATGGAAATTGGAAATTACCAACAGGGAATTGACCCCCTCCTGCTGTGTTCCTGTCCCAAACATGAACGAAGGTGTCAATGTAAACCTCATGGGCTCTATAGTGGACAGTGTGACGGTGCTCCCCTGATCCTCTCTCTTCTGACCAATGGACGTCGGCTGCTCCAACTATTCTGACTTGAATTGCTTTGTAGTCTTTGGGCTGGTCGTCATTGACAGCTATGACAGTACCGGTTACAGTGCCACCGGTAAAATAAACGCCATTTGGAGGATTGTTCAACTCCAGACGAAAATCCTTCATAATTCAGCTTCAGTGTAAACTGTAGTAGCTTATGAGTGGGGCTTAAATAAGAAGCAAATCCGCTCAAGCAAATCAAGCAATGCAATTTGATCTATAGCTCCACCTACCAGTAGCTCCACCTACCAGTAGCCCCACCTAGTAACAAAACATGTAGAATTATTCATGAAAAATAATTATATTTTTAAAACTGATTGGAGGAGAGAAAAAAGAACAAAACAGAATTAAAATTGATGATAATTTACATGAAAAAATGATTAATGAACTGATGAGTGGATTAAATGCTATGATACATAAAAATAATAAATCCAGGGCTGTGTAGCCACCGTGCAAAAAGAGATCATTGTAAAAGTGTATTTGTGTGTGAGTGAGTATGCTATGGTTGCTGATTGATGCCTCCTTAAGCCAGTAAAGGTGTTTTCTCAGTTGAAGCATTCAAACTAACACCTTCCTTACAGATAGGGCAGGATGGGGACTGAGATAGCCAGTCACAAAGGCATCTATAGAAAGCAAGATTAAAATGAAAGTAGAGTACAGGTGAACTTTCAACCACAACAAAGTACTTGAGTAGCCACACTATTGCAAGTCAAAAAGGAAACCTTATGCTCACAACCATTGCAGTGGCATTTTATAGTAAATAGCACTAGTAACTTACTTCTTATGATAAGCATGTCTACAAGGACATAGTACTATTATCTCTCTATCAAGGAAGTCTTCTAAGCACACAGCACAAGACTACAGTTGTGGCATCATAAACTATACACCATTTAATGCTTCACTTACATCACAAAGGTTAGACTGTCTGGCACCTTCACTAATTGAATATTTTACCTATTAATTTATACAAAGGAAGTTATAATTGCCGTAGGCATGTCTGATTTTACATATTTATAAATAAAATAATTGTGAAATTTACAATGTGATGTAGGTTGGTAAAAATTGCTAATCTTTGATCATCAACGTAATTGTAATGAGTACAATAAGATTCAATTCACCCAATACAATCATTCTGTGTTAACAAAAAATAATTTGTTCTCACTTTGTTACAGTTCTTTAATAAACTTTCCTTCTCTTGTTTTAATCTTCTACGCTCTCTCCACTCTGGGCTGAAATTAAATAGATTGGTTAACAAAAAAACCACTCTGTATAAACAGGAGGGTTACTAGTAATAACAACATGTAACAATGTGTGGCATAGATCTATAGATGTTCAGATCCAAGCGTACCATTTTGCACAACACATGAGGCATAGACACATCAGACAAGCTGCCGCCAAGAGAGTCCCAGTGGCTAGCACATAAGCCAGAATAGGACTCTCACTGTCTCTGTCTGCCATTTACAAGGAAGGAAATGCCCAGCAATGCAATGGCAGCATGAAAAAATAATACTAGCCCCGCCCTTATTAATAATTATAATAATAAGTTCACTTTGCGCATGCGCATTAGTTTCCCGCCTAAAATCTGGATTTGATTAAGGTTTAAAGCTGATACAAAAATTGACAATACTTTAGATCTAATTCTGCCTTCTGTTTTGGATGACTGTAAATTGGGCTTTATACATTGTAAGTCATTATATATATTTTTTATGTTGTTGTACTTGCAAAACTTGCGCTATAAACACGGCTTGAAAATGAAGCACGTTAATTAGAAATAAAAAAATTACACATCATAAATAAAGGAATGTGGCTAAAGAACAAATACAAAGCTCTAAGAAACAAAATAAAAAGGAGACAACAAGACTAGTAATCATTATTGAGTCATTCATAAAAAGACAAACAGAAAATTGAAACAAAACAATTTATTACCGAGGCCTCAGTGAGGACACTCGTATTTTAGAAATGTCTGTCCACCTGATTTTAATACAACTGGCTCCTTTTCTTTATAGTGAGTAACCAGCTCTATTACATCTTTAAATGGCTAAAATAATAATAATAATTGTGTTATCAAAAATGCAAAAAAATAAGTTAAATATTTAGCAATGTGCATGTAGATTCATACAACTCAAAATTAATTTGAAGGTAAAAATAATTACATATACACTCACTTGTTCGTCTACTTTCTCTTCGCCTAAAACAAATTGCTTATCTGCTCTTTTTCTTATTCTATTATAAATTAATCATTATCTTTACTCTTGACGTTATGAAGATAATACCTTAAATGTCTGACTCCCCCATCATGCCACAGCGAGAGTGAGTACTCACCAGGGTTCCTAGTGTTATCACGAACAATAAACGTCCCATCCTATAAATAATAAGTATGGTATTATTATTCCATATGTTACTCTAAATTGTGTTTAGTGTTAAGGGAGCTATGTATACATGTACACCATGCATGTAAGAGTGAGAGCTTGCTTTTGAATATCTTCTTATTTTAGCTTCAGCGTTTTTGCGATCCAGTGTAGAGTGATACCAGCTCTGAGATGATAGCCCAGCGGCTTTCTTTGGTAATGGAGGCTCTTCTGCTATAGGAGACCTTAATGGAGGCCTAAGAGGGAAATGCATTTAACAATATGGCTAGATTTAGCTTAAAGAATAAAAGAAAGACGTTCCTGTGTTAGAACTAACTTGAAAGCAGGTTGCTGTACTTCTTCTTGGGACTAAAATTAAAAATACATAAAATATGCTTCATCATTGTAGTCTCTTACTTGTGGGGGATCAAGACGAGGTCTTCCAGGAAGGGGAGGAGCTGCACTTTCTTGTTGAAGGGGTGGCCTTAAGGGAGGAGTATTGTTTAGTTGTGGTCGTGGTCTACCAGGAAGTAGTGGCACATCATCTTGCGGTCTTCCAGGAAGAGGAGGAGCATTGTTCTGTTGTGGAAGTGGTCTTCCAGGAAGAGGCGGGGCACCATTTTGTTGTGGGAGTGGTCTTCCAGGAAGAGGTGGGGCATTGTTTTGTTGTGGTAGTGGTCTTCCAGGAAGAGGCGGGGCACTGTTCTGTTGTGGTCCATCAGGTAATGATGGACGTGGTCTATTAGGAAGAGCTGGAGCATCATTACCTATTAAATAGCAATAATTGTTTAGATCTATTCATTGCTTAGATCAAATTTTACCAAAAATTAAAAGTAGAGGATTCTTCATTTTTTATAATTTTTCCTTATACATATACATGTTCTTATGTTGTGTAAAAAGTTTGAACTGATTCCAATCAAAATTGGATTTTTTTATGAATTTTTTAAAGTTCCTCAAAAATCGGGCCAAAGTCCCTGTACTATAGTAGAGGGATTTTAGCCAAATTTTACCAAAAATTAAAAGTAGAGAATTCTTCATTCTTATAATTTTTGTTGATACATATACATGTTCTTATGTTGTGTAAAAAGTTTGAACTGATTCTGATCAAAATTGGATTTTTTATGAATTTTTTAAAGTTCCTCAAAAATTGGGCCAAAGTCCCTGTACTATAGTACAGGGATTTTAGCCAAATTTCGCCAAAAATTAAAAGTAGAGAATTCTTCATTTTAATAATTTTTTTGATATATATACATGATGTAGAAAGTTTGAACTGATTCCGATCAAAATTTGATTTTTTATGATATTTTTAAGTTGCTCAAAATCAGGCCAAAGTCCCTTGTACTGTATAATGCAACAAGCAACAAAAACAGAATCAATTCTTTCTATGTAAAGTATTTGATCACTATTTACCTTGAGGGAAACGACCAGGCAATGGAGGTTGCTCCCCTCCTCCTCCTCTTCTGAAAGGATCTTTAGGTCCTTCATGAGCTGTTGTTCCTGGGGATGGAGGAGCCTTATTGAATGGAGAAGAGGTTGGTGGAGGCGCTGGCTGTTTGCCGGGTAATTTTGGAGGTGGGGGAGCTTCATTCTCGGCTTCCATTTGTTTTCTTTTAAATACATTCATAGCCGCATTTCCTGAAGAGTCCCCTCCCACTTTTGGTGGTAGAATCGATGGTTTATGACTCGGAGAAGGTTCTTCTTCACTCTCGGAGGAATAACGCTGAGTCAGCTCTTTTACAGACTGTTTCCTATCAACTTTACGGCCAGTCAACGGACTGCGGTCGAGCTCAATAGCAGCTTTCTTTTCTCCGCCTCCTGACCCTCCGACATCTTTCTCTCCCGTGTCTAGGAACTTTCCAGTCAATGCCGCAACTCGTTTTCCTTTAGGAGCAACTGCTGGTTTGAGCCCGGGCTTGGGAGGTTTTGGTTTCTCAGCAGTCAATGGTTTTGGAACATTAGGTGGTTTTGGAGACGATGGTGGTTTTGGAGACGATGGTGGTGTGGCTTTCTTAGGCAGTTCAGGTTCCTTTGGTGGCGGCTTTGCAAATTCAAATTTTGGTTTTGGGGGCTCGGCTAAAGGTAAAATAATAATATTATGCATAATTTACATCACTATTACATTATATTATAATATTGTATATCTGAAAATTTATTGTATTTTTATTGTCAGTTAAATGTTGTTTGTTTTCGACTTCAATAAAAACAATTCTTATTACACCATAATGCATAACAAACAACATGCATACTAAAAATGAATTATATCTCTTATGAAAAGATATCCTTGTGAAGTAATTCTTATCATAGCAGAGAGATACATGATATAACAACAAACCCCATAAGAATGGAATACTACTCAGATTTTATTCAGTGAGAAACCATTTGCCAAAATTAGTCGATGCCCAAGGGACTAACTCTTATTTGCGAAAGAACAACTATGATAACTGACTGACCTGGTGGTTTGGGTGAAGGCTCTTTCGTAGTTCCTGATCTAAGCCTATTGCGTGCCATAGCTATCGATGATGCAAGATCACCTCCGGACGAAGGCGGGGCAGGAGAAGGAGGAGCAACTGGCGGTGGCTTTGAAGACTCAAATGAAGTAGATCTACAGAGGAACAAGAGAAAGGAATGTTAATGCACTATTGTACACTGAAAGGAAGACTCATGGTGAGTGAACAATGCTCTAGTAGCGAGTTTATACACAATATATAACTAGGGGAATTTGTGAAAATGTAAACTAATCAATGAAGCATAATTGGAGATATAGTACACGCTCAAGCAGCCAATCAACAACATCATGCCAATTGGATCCAAAAGGTTTGTTTCAATTTAATTAAGATATACATCTCTAGGGCAGAACTGTTGCTAAATGCAGTGAAAAACAGCTTATTAGCAAGTGAAAGGGTGTATACTAAACATTAAGTACATACTAAGAAATGATGGTAACAAGGAAGCTAAGGGACAACATGCTTCTGTTAAAAGCTACCATTTCTTTTATATCATAGCTACTAACAGTACAAGCAAGAACAGCTTAATGGCTCAAATAACATAATAATTTTCTGTAAAAACTCATGCAAGAAAATAAGAACTACATGTATCTAAAAACACTAACAGTATGAAGAGAGCTACATGTAAGGACTGGCTATATTGTCCATGTTAATGAAGCTCACTTTCTTTCAATTGGTGGAGTAGCATTAGACCCTCCTCTTAATCTCTTCTTCATTGCTGCTAGCTCACTAGCTAAACCACCACCACTAGCTCCACTATCATCATCATCATCATCTTCTACCGGAGGAGCTGGAGCGGGTGGTGGAGGTGGGACCTGTTATTTTATACAAAAGATAAAGTTGATAAGAATTGTTTTTTAATCGCTCACAGCTGGAGGCTTGGTCGAGGAAGGTGGTTTGGGAGGAGGAGCCTGTCCTGATGTGGCCAGTAACTTTGACTGTTGAATCTCCTAAGGGACATCAAAACCTTTTTACTAATACCAATAATAGTCACAAAGACACAAAGATGCTAAACTTTATCTCACTTAAACTTTGTGTCT
The DNA here is from genome assembly GCF_000090795.2 of Amphimedon queenslandica. Classification (NCBI taxonomy): domain Eukaryota; kingdom Metazoa; phylum Porifera; class Demospongiae; order Haplosclerida; family Niphatidae; genus Amphimedon; species Amphimedon queenslandica. The sequence goes on along the minus strand of NW_003546251.1, from coordinate 688,370 downwards.
TTTATAATTAATTCTCAAGTTGGTGCGTGACAAGTACATGTATATGTATGCATGGAATTTGATGAATTTAACAACAATAAAAGTTATCTAGTCCACCCACACATGTAATTACTTACTTGAAAACTTGTTGGTTTGCTTCCCGACCCAGGACGAGGTGGAGCTTGCTGGAATGCTGTCGATTGCAGTTTATTTTTTTGAACTAGGGAAAGAAATAATTTTGTTTTCTTATAATTAGAAATCTCTCACCATTAGCAACTGTCTGATTGATAGGCGGTCTAAGCATAGGCGGGGCTAAAGGGGAAACTGAATCAATTGGTTGTCTCTAAAATAAAAAGAAGGAAATTTAACAATTTTAGCTGTACAATAACAACATACACAGTACATACCATTGGAGGTCTCATTCCGATACCAAACGAAGGAGCTGGTGCTGGTGGTTTTGAAACCTGAGGCTCTTCTTCCTCTTCCATGCAATCGTAAATCTCTTCATCTTCTTCTGGCGGGTTTAAAGGTGGGCGGGGCATATCATGTACTGGAAGAGGTTGTCCTGTAAATAATGATAAATAAAAATAATAAAATTAATAATGATTTTTAACACCTTGTGGTGGTCTTATCGGAGGACGAATAATTGAAACCCCAGGGGACCCAATTGGCCCACCCATAGGGGGTCTAACTGGAGGGGGCTCTCCTTGACCTTTATAAAAAGAATAAACACACAGTCCATTAAACATTGGAGCACATACCAGTCATATCGTCATCAGCGATATCGTAAATATCTTCATTATCGCCATACCCAAAGTCGTCTTGTGTCATCCCCTCAATCCCTTCTATAAATGACACAATGTCACATGATAGTCATGTGATCAATAACTATAATAGTACCTGGTGGACAGTCATAGATTTCATCATCTATTGGTTGCTGGTCGGGCGGAGGCCCCATTGGCGGAGGTGGGGCCATTGGAGGTGGAGCTGGTTGGAAACCTTGAATCTCTCCCTCGGGCGGAAGATCATATATTTCATCATCTATTGGTTCTTCATTAGTCCCAGGACCACCAAGACCCATCCTATTAACAAATGATGGATTAATACATTGTATACATGTATGTGTATATCTGTCACTCATAACATGTGTATTGATATTAATATGCACAACATGTGGAATAGGCTTCACTGGCTCAATTTTGGAGCCACTTTAAAAATTTATAAGAAATCCAATTTTGATCGGAATCAGCTCAAACTTTCTACACAACATAAGAACATGTATATGTATCAGGAAACATTATGAAAATAAAGAATTCTTTACTTTTCATTTTTGGCAAAATTTGGCCCAAGTCCCTGTACTATAGTACAGGGACTTTAGCCCGATTTTTGAGTAACTTTTAAAATTTACAAAAAATCAAATTTTGATCGAAATTAGCTGAAACTTTCTAGGTAACATAAAAACATGTATATACATCAGAAAAAAATATAAAAATTAATATTTCTCTCGGAGCCAATTTTGACATACTATAGCCCATGGTCTTAGTGGAAGAATACATGTATGTGTAGATATATAAGAATGCTTTCTCCTAACTCAAATCCTAAGTATTGCATATTCTCAATTGGCATTCTGTGCATGGATACTCTATGTCTATACTTACTGCATTCCATCAAGAGTATTACTACCAATTCCGTGTGCATGGAACTTGGCCTTTAGAACTGCCAACTGTATGAAGAATATAAGTGACTCTAAAACAAGGACTTTAGTACTTACATGTACATTTGTTTTATTAGTCATTCCCATTTGCTGCTGAACTAATGAATAGAGAATAAAGATGAGAAAAAAAGAAAGAAAAGGACGTCATTGTAAAGTTATTTGAAGTTGTCATTTTATTATAAATTACTTGTTGCCGATTCTTCATACTCATCCTCAATTTCATCGTCATCTGCTGATACAGTGTCATATCATGTGTGAGTGTGTGTGTGTGTATGTTATAGAAATAAATGATACAGATAACAATAACAATGTATATGATAACAATGATCTATCCCTCTCTTTGTTGAAACAACAATAATTGCAGCAAATTAATTTGCAACGATTAAAATATTCATCCCTCTTACCGTCATCAAAAGAGTCCTCAGCTTCATTTTCATCCTCCATATTGCCGTCATCATAAATATCCTGAAATAAATATTAAGTATTGACTCTGTACAATGTATCGAATATTTGATTACCTCAGATTCATCTTGCTGATTTTCATCTGGGACAGCATCTACACACATAACAATAACGAAATGACTAAAATAAAAAAAGCAAACACTTGAATACCATAAATGTCTTCGGACTCTTCGTCGTGATATCCTGAAGCATCCTGAAACTGTCCAGGATATCCCGGGGGTCCTACCCCAGGGTGAGGCAGAGGCGGACGCATATTTGGAGGACCCGGCAAACGGGACGGAGGCATGGACGAGGGTAAAGGAGGTGGCTGGGAAGAAGGCAATGGAGGAGGCTGGGAAGAAGGCAATGGAGGAGGCTGAGACGAAGGGAGAGGCGGAGGAGCTGAAAAATTAGAGGGAGGGCCGGAACGAGGAGGATTGGGAGACGGACGAAAATTAGCAGGCGGAGGCTGAGGGGAGGAGGAGGGGGGAGGAGGGAGGGGGCCCCCACGTCCTGGACGAGGAGGCAGTGCTGGTGCCTCTGCTCCACTTGGAGGATATCCACCAATTGGACTAGGAGAATAACCCCCAACAGGATTAGGAGGAGCAAGATCAGATTTATTGCCTTTCTTTTGAGCACTAGATAATACAGAGGTAATATGATCTGTTATGCAGTGTACTAAGTGCAGAGGACTTTATACTGCAAGCTATTATTCATTACGTATTGAATTCTGTACCAAGTAAACACAGACCTGCACACATTCTTATACTGGCTGAGACATTAAACTAAACACACACTCGTGTATGCATTTTAAGTGTAAAACCAACCTTGCTGCTTTTTTTTCTTTCTTTAGAGGGGCCCGACCAGGCAAATTCCCGAGTGCTTTCTTTAAAAGTCTGAAATTGAAGTTAAAAGAGAATTCTAGAAAGTGTCCTTTTACTTTTTTTTCTTCTCTTCTTTCATTGATTCTAAGGTCTTGAATTCGTCCCAGGTCAATAGCTAGTAGGGAAAAAGAGAGAGAGAGGGGGGGGGAGGGAGGAGAGAGAGGAAAAGAGTGATATTTGTAACAATAAATAGAAGAATTCCAGTAATGTATGTCAGTACAAGTACATCATAACAACATCCCACATTAATCCATGTTTCATTACCAAAAGTCTCTGCCCATCTATCTGAAGAGACTGGAATTCTCCTATGCACGACTCGAGTTTGGAGGATTTCAACCATTCACAAACTTCAGCCATACCCCAGCCTTGCACCTCTGCTTCTGTCACTTGATTCTTACTTGATGGCATCTTAAGAGAATGAGCTGAAGAGGAAGGGCAGACAAAAAGAACTAGAAGGATAATAAAGAAGAGGAGAAGAGAGTGAGATAAGGAGAGGAAATGAGTTGCAACCATACAAAATAAAAATAAAATTAAAATGGGAATTGGCACTTAATACAGCATAGCATTTCTAATAACAGGAAAGAAGTGGGTAACATTTCAAAACAGATCATGACTCAAATAATTGTAATTATAAGATTGGACAGTACATCCCTTGTGATAAGGATATACAATCTACATGTACATGTACATGTACATGTACATGTACATGTACATGTACACAATGTATACATACAATACATACAAGCAGATACAATACGTACATGCATTATTGTACCTAATATATACAGGACACACAAATTGCAACTGCAACATGTGTTGCTTACATCTGCATCTGTTTGTCTGACATTAAAAAGACATTATTGTTTTGCATACACACACACACACACACACATTTATGCCTCCCTTATTGTATGTATGGTACATCAACAAATGTACAAACATTTCTCACAATAAGGACGACACTCCCTTCCCTTACTAAACAACCACAGAGTATGATTTTGGCAGCCTCATAGTGTTTATTTCATGTACCATGACTATAAATAAGTTATATATAATTAGCATGGTGAGACTAGAAAGACTCTACTTCATTTGATATTAAGCAAAAGTGTCTGGCAACATTCATCGGTATTAGGTGGAATAAAATTGTGGTTTGGGTGCATCTATCTAGTTATAGGCATGCTTAAATATTTATTAGTCTTTTGTCAACATTGCTTTTATCTAAAATGCCAATCATTATAGTAAAGTGATTTTTTATGTTCTCAATGTATATACATACTGAAGGCTCAGTTTCATGTCACTCATTCTCAGAATAGAATAATATGCACAAATCAGAACAAAACCAACCGCCCACTTCCAACAGCTCCGAGGAGAGAGAGAGGCACGCTAACTAAATATACATACATTACAAGCCAGCTAATTGATTTTTACAAGGTGATAGCTCTCAGCTCATATACTTTAAATACGCTTCCTAAACATGTAGCCCTACAAGGCGAGAGCACGCTAGAGCTAACCTTATGTCAATCGCCGGTAGCTACCTGGCTCGACTATCAACCAGTCAGACAGTTATCCGAGTCAAAACGAAGTAACAGCGATAAAACAGGTCCCCTTTAGTCAAAGGTACATACAGGAAGGGTTTGGGGCGTTAACCTCATTAAGTTTATTGGCATGATTAAACTCTACTCATAATGCAAAAAAGATCATTAATATTCATGTACAATGGAATGCACAAACAGTGACCAATTGATCAAGGTTTATAATATTCAGATGAAGAATACCCAAATAATATCTCGGTCACAAACTTAGCCGTGGAAATAACCGAAGACCAGAAGTCATCAAGGATCTCTCCCTTTGACTCCTTATCCAATGAGCCTTTCTCACTCGAATCAAAAACCTCATCACTGCCGTCCTTCAACTGATACGAGAGGAGTTTAAGATTAAGAGTCTGAGTGCCTAGTCCATCCTCCAGTGTAGCATTGAAGGATATGAACTGGTTGGACTTTAACTTCAATAAATTGCTATCCAGTAGATACTGATGACCCATCCATACAGAGAGTACAGCCGTCATTCTAAGAGACTCTCCTCCGCTTGGTATCATGGTTGATATATGCACATTGTATTGGTTCTTTGAATCGAAATGACAGCCTTTGAAGATGCATGTTTTTGAGTCTGCCTGTCTACCACAAAATGGCTTAGTCTCGCCCATAAGACACGTCAAGGTATTCCGAACAGAATCAGGGAAGTTGGATAATGTAGTGAGAGGACTATTGGTAATCTCACTAATCCTGACTTCTTTTATTTGTGCAATCTCGACGCTGAGGACACTGCCTTTCAAATGAAGGCAGTCAAGTTGATTTTGTATGAGGTTATCATTTATGGACGTGTCCACTCCACACAAGTGATTGTATTCCTCAAATGATAAGATATCAAAGGAGGAAGGAGGGGGAGAGTTGTAGTAGAGTGTGCCAGCAATGAACAAAATGCCTCCAATTAAGAATTGAGCTATCAAAACATGATTGATGTTAATGTTTAGCTTTAAAGCTTTCTTGTCTTTGAGGTGCTGGTAATACTTCATTAGTAATACACTGGCAATGCTAACAATAAGAAGCAGGATAAGTGAGATCAGAAGTTGTACGGAGAAACCGTAATAGATCAGAATGATTAGTGGCGCAGAGACAATTAGCATTGGGAGGAATGGCAAAAAGAAAAGGCAAAATAAAACACCTGGACCAAATATGAATAAAGACACAACAGAGGAGTGTGTGAAAATGGATCTACAGAATATCCACCAAGAAATAAACAAGAGGTAAGGGCCCAAACCATAAAATAGATTCTTCCACGAGTATTGAGACCCGTAATACAACACGAGTGCAATGTGGAGCGGTATTTGGATGAGTGATGTGATGTTTATACCGATCCAAATCCCTGGAAAGACTGGTATTGAGACTAGATTCCATCCGGTTATAAAGAATAAGTCAGGTATTGGGACCAGAGAGCTAAACATGTAGAGAAATACTAACCCCCAGCTCAATAGCCGAGTGGACAGGACTAATAGTATCAGAGGAGACTTCCAACATGAGAACTGAAAGAAGACAAGGAGTGACATGGCCCCAGCAATGATTACTAGTATCTCATAGAAAAGAGCTTCTTCTAATGCCATTCCCATCAGAAATATACCCAGAACTGTTGTTAGACTGTATGTAGCATAAGGGATTGCAGAGCTCACGATGAAATCCGGATTATTCAAGATGGCATCTTTATCTTCTTCGCTCTCGGCAAAGTGAGAGAAAAGAACAGAGTATTCTTCGTAGGATTTAACTTTAGACGAATTGGCAATGACTTGAAGCGTTGATACAACCATCCCCATTAGACAGATAAAGAAAGCGAGTGTAGCTAAGCCAGAGAGCATGAACTGGATATTAATGAGAGGTACTAAGTATATCAGGAGCAATATGAAGAACTGCCTGAGGGGGAACATCGACCACACCCATCGCATCCCATACCTCTCAATGGTCTGCAACACATAATGCGAAACAAGGCGAAGACTTTGAGATGGAAAACTGGTCACCTAAAAAGGAATTATAAGTTCATTAGACAGCTGTAGGCAATGTTTTAATTTTTTTCTACTAACCTTCTTCAGCCAATTAGATTTTTCAAAGCTGTCGAGTTCTTCTGATGTTAGTTCTGCAATGCCTTCAGCCTCAACGGAACTGAGAAGGTCGGCTTCTCCACGAGAGTATAAGCAGGCAGTCAAACAGAACTTATCTTCAGTAACCTACAGAAACAAACACACAATAATGTACATGTAGTTAGAATAAACTTGGAAGCCATTTTTCCTGTACTGTAGTACATGGTCCGGGCCAAATTTCATCAAAATTGAAAAGTAGATAATTCTCCATTTTTAAAATTTTTTCTGATACACATACTTATTCTAATGCCATGTTTCAAGTTTGAGCTAATTCCAATCAAGTTTAAATTTTTTATGAATTTTTAAAGTTACTCAAAAGTCGGGCCAAAATCCCTATACTATAGTACAGGGATTTTGACCAAATTTCGCCAAAAATGATTAGGATGAAATTCTCCATTTTAATAATTTTTTCTGATACATATACATGTTTTTATGCTATGTTTCAAGTTTGAACTGATTCCAATTAAAATTGGATTTTTTACAAATTTTTTTAAGTTACTCAAAAATTGGACTAAAGTCCCTGTACTATAGTACATGGTCTCAGGCAAAATTTTGCCAAAATGGAAAAGGAGATGATTCTTAATTTTTATAATTTTTTCTGATGCGTATACATGTGTTTATGTCATGTTTCAAGTTTGAGCTGATTCCAATCAAAATTGGATTTTTTTACGAATTTTAAAGTTACTAAAAAAACTAGCCAAAGTCCCAATACATGATCTCAGGCCAAATTTTGCCAAATTAATAGGTGAGAATTCTTCACTTTTATTACATTTTCTAATACCGGTACATGTACTTATGTTACAGCCACGTACAATAATGTCTCCTTTGTCATTAGTAGAGAGGCAAGAGTTCAACAGCTTCTTCATTGTTTGTCTCAGTTTCTTTTTGTACGAATCGCTATCTTCTCTTTTAGTGGCAAGCAAGCGCTCCACTGCTTCCCCAATTTCATCTTTGTAAATGTAATCTCTTCTTTCTGCCATTGTTTCGAAAATGTCCTTCGCTACCACGTAGACCTCCTTCTCTCTATCGGTACTTTTCACTAGTACGTATGCCATTTTCCTAAGATCACTAGGCAGCTCGTTGATTACACTATTGGAGAGATCAGAGAACAAGCTATTGATTCTCTTCACGGCATCCCGGGATTCTTCGGCAGCAGCTCGAATGAAAAGTTTCAATCCCTGGGCCACTAAATGAGGTTTTTCACTGGAACTTGACTCCTTTGCTTCATCTATTAGTCTCTTGCCTTTCACTATTAGCTCTGTGGCACGGGGCTTGTCTTCAGGAGCAATTTCAGTCATACCCTTTGGTTCGGCCATTGCGAGGGCCATTGGCTCCGGGGCGGTTCTATTAAAATTATGAAAATCCTTAACGAGCCCCGCCCTTGTTTTGCAAGAAGACGCCTACGACATTATGAAGCTCCTTTTTATAACTCTCTCTTTCCTTTTCTTTGCATTTGCAGCAGGTATAAACCACTTACTTGTGCTTTATAAATCTCTTATTCTTTAGATGCTCAATCTGCAAGCAACCTCAGCTCTTATGGAAGCGAATTCTTTGTTGGGTTTTATGAGCATGTCCACACAGGGATCACTCACATATTTTATATCCACACAAAGCTAACCACTTCTGTCTCTTTCAGCATCTCTTCACTTGATGGGGTCTTCTCTTACACTGGAACTACCACCAGTCAGAATCCAGCAGCAGTCACTATACCTGCATCATATGAAGTCCGAGCTGAAACTTCCACCTACAGAGATAAAGGTCTGAGAGTCACTTCTCTGGAGACCGAGCCTATCTCTGTCCTTGCTTGGAGTTACCGTAGTGCAGCTGATTACATGTCTTATTTAGCTCTTCCTTGTCACGCTCAACCCACAACTGAATACACTTATTATGTTGTGTCCACGTACGGTTGGTCGAGCCAGAAGAGCCAGTTTCTCATCATTGGCTGCAAGTTTAATACAACTATCACAATAATACCCAATAACAGGATATCTGTGCCTGCTGATCCTCAAGTTAGCAGTTCTCCTATTGTTAGCATTTTCCCTGGTAATACTTACAAGTTTACTCTTAATTCTCTTCAGACCTTTTTTGTGTCTGAGTCTTATGTTGATTTAACTGGTACTATGATTGTTTCAAACAAACCAATAACTGTCATAAGTGGGCACGAGGCAGCACAGGTTCCTACTCACACTCTTGATGCTGATCCCATTGTCACTCAACTCACTCCAACCATCACCTGGGGCAAAAGATTCCTCCTTGCTCCACACTACAGTCGCCAGAATGGTCAGAGTTATAAGATACTGGCACTAAATAACATGACTAGTGCTGTACAAACTTGTGCCACTTCATCCGGGAACTACAATGCTACCAATATTACGTTTAATGCTAATAACACTGCATGGGTGTATACCCTCCAGGGTACTTACTGCAGCATCATTGCAAATGACTCCATTTACGTTGCTCAAATAGGTGTCAGCTCTAACTATGCTCAAACCAGCAGTGGTGATCCTGCCCTTTATACTATCCCACCTATAGAGCAGTACGAACAGGAGGCACAGTTTACTTCATTCACACAGGCAACTGGCTATTACAGTGTTGTTGTGCCTAATGATTCCTACTTCACCAACAGTCTGAGGATTAACGGCTTTGTACAAAACATCACGTTCATCCCAATATATTCTTCTAACGGAACTGTCCTTGGATATGGCTACTCAGCTTCAACTTCGGGCAGTAATATAATATCACATACTAACTCTCAAGGACGTCTTTTTGTATCCGTCTATGGGTTCACCACTTATGGTGGATATGGATATCCTGGAAGTATGATGCTTAATCCTATAAATGGTGATGCTGTCACATCTGTGCCTGAGGTTACTTTCTCTGATACTGAGTTCACTGTCAATGAAGGAGATGGAATGGCGTATGTGTATCTTGAGACAAACGATGCTGGACTTCAAGCTAACATCACAGTTAGACTGTTTTCTAACCCAACAACTGTAGACACTGCTCTCAGTAAGCAGTTGCATGCATAATGTACAGGGATAAACAAATTCATTGCATGTTTAGTGGGTTGCATGACCATCATTTGACAATGGATGTTTATCATAATCTTATTCATTCTTTTTCTCCATGCATAGTTGGTCAAGATTATTCATCATTCAGTATTCTAGTCACATTCAGTGGTAATGAGACAACCAAGAGTGTTTCTATACCGATTATTGATGATGATTATGCCGAGCCAACTCAATACTTTACCATAAGCATTGAGAGTCCTAATAAAAATGACGACATCACTTTTCCAATTACAGAAGCAGTCGTAAAGATAATTGACAATGATGGTAAAATAGATTAGTCTTACACATTGTTTTTATTTAAGTGTTTCTAGCCATTGCGATTGGCTTTCTGGATAGTCAGTTTTCTATTGGAGGCAATGGAGGTTTGACATACATCAATGTTGGGATTGTGAGTGGTAGTCTGGAGCCAGATGGTTCTTCAACCTTCACGCTAGAAATAATTATTGTAGAAGGTAAAATGCATCAATTACTAACATAAAACTTATTATTAATTTTCAAAAGGTCAAAATTCCAGCTTTATTTCTGGCAGTCTGTCCTCATTCAATCCAGTAATATCCTATGGTTTTAACTTGTCCCAGCTCTCAACCTACAACCCTAACAGTACTAATCAGAGCCTTTCTGCACTGCTATCTGTATCAGCTGCATCAATCAATGTTACGCTGGAAATGGCTAATGCTGAAATTGTTCCAGTAGTTCCTATTTTCCCATCATCAGCTCAAGCATTTATGTCCTCCTCCGTATTCTCTTCAATGATGGGTATGTATTCATCATCAATGATTGTGTGCTACACTACTGGCATGGGGGAGTCTTCTAGCACCATGATAGCTCCCACCTCCAGCAGTTCCATGGCTAGCAGTAGTTCAACCACCACAAACGTCCCAGTCAGCATAAGTATAATTACTGTTTCAGAATCAGCCATCATGACAACGGTTCATGACACTGTTATTCAAACTGCTACTGTATGTCCTTCATTGGGTAATACACCACTTTTGAGTATCAGCACAACCACTTACACTACCACTGCTACAGTAACAGCTTCTGCTTCAGCATGCCGTTCATCTAATAGCTCAACACCTACTCGTTCATCATCTGATAAATCACAGCCCACACCTGAAACTAATGCTTTTACTGAGAAGATAGAAGTGGTGGGAAGCGCTTTATATTTTGGTATTGCTGTTATTATAATTGCCGTTCTTGTCCTAATTGCATTGTCAATATTTTGCTGCGTGTTTTGTTACAAGCGGGGGCACCAGAAGGGGCGAATCTCTGAGATCAAGTTTGACAGAGAGATTGAAATGTCTGGTACTAACCCGCTTTATGATGATCCATCAGACACTATGTCGTACCGCAGCTCAGTTCCATCTGTGGATGAAAAGAAACTACTGCAGTTTATGCAGTGAAATGATACAAACAGCAAGTTTTAATAAAGACATTGTGTGTGTGTGTGTGTGTGTGTGAAAGCTATAGTATAAAACTAATAATAACTTTTTAATCTATGTCCGTGTTATTGCTGCATAATAATAGTGTGTGTTTAAGCTTTAATTAGTCAGTTTTGTAATTTTAAAAAAATTGTTTTTGCTGGAGGAAAAATAACACTGTTAAAGAAACTGCTCAATTGTAAACATGTTTACTCGATTCCTTAGTCATCTTCAGAGCTTTTCGTCTCCTTCTTCTCTTCCTCAATGTTATCCATTTCCATGTAAATATCATCATAGATCTCCTCACCATTATTGTTAACGTGATAAGGAAGCATTGGCAATGGAAGGCACTGGTTTTTTGTGCCATCTTTCTTGCTCCCTTCATAATCATTAGGATTACTAAGAGGCTGAGCAGCAAGTGGGTAGCTAGTGATGACTGGTAAATCATTTGTCACCATTGTCATTCTCTGTCGCCTTGTTCCTACACTCCTTCCACAGAAAAACCCACCAACCCCACCAACAATGCAAAGAATGAAGATTATTATGTAGCCCATTACACCTCCTACGATGACATTTGAATTCAATGATGAAGATTGCATTGTTGTTGTTGTTGCTTGTGTGGCTGAACACAGTGGAGTTTTCTCAATTGTTATTGTTATGACCGAAAGGGATGGTAAAGGTGTTGTAGCCACAAAAACAGTTGAAGCAATGTTTGTGACTGTCTCACAAGAGCTCGTAAACAGTGTTGTAATGGGCCTTGTGTAAACTGTCGATATAACTGTGATTGAAGGACACGTTGATGATGAGTGCAAAGTGTTTGGAGTGGGTGTTATATAAACAGTCGAAGTCAAAAACACCTCACTCGTTGCACAATTAAGAGGAGTTGTTGTTCCTGGAGCATTAGAGCTAGTTGATTTTTGTTGAGTGTAGATAATTGTAGCAACAGATGGCTCTAATGTTACATTAATGTTTGATTTATCGATAGCAAGTTTTCCCATTAGTACGGCATTGTTCTCATTATATATGAGAGAGAATGGAAGATGAGAAAGATTAAGACCAGCGACATATCTTCCACTGTAGTTATAGAAGTCAAAGCGAGTAATGTTTAAAACTGTGCCTATACATGTAATGAATGGCATTGAATATTTTAAACTTTAATTGTTTTTATTCATACCTGATAAGTCTTCAACTTGCAATTGAACAGTTGAAGTTTCTCCTGATTGCAATATTCCATGATAATTTGACACATCAAGAAGAAGTTCAGTACTATCAATGATCAGTGAAGAGTTACTAAAGCCAATCTGTATATCTGGAGGAAATAAGCATATATGATAATTCTGATAGACATATGAATGCTCATACTTACAATCATCATCACGTATTTCAACTACACATTCTGTGATTGGAAAGACAGCTACTTCTTGTCCAACAGCCTCTAATCTTACACTGAAATACTCCGTAGGCTCAGCATAGGAATCATCAATAATAGCAATCGCTACACTGTGTAGCGTTTCTCCTTCTCTAAATGTGACCACTACACTGGTTGGCATGTAGTCATCCCCACCTATAGCAAGTAGATGTATTATTAGTGCATCAGTCATATATTCACTATACCTTCTGCTGTGTTTACTTGCTGAGGAGTGACACTCACTCTCACCGACACTTCTTCTTCATCATTCACACTCCTATTTAAGTAGATAACAGCATTACCATTTCCTTCCGTAACAATAAACAGCTCTCGAGTAAAGCTGACCAGTGGAAGCGGTAATTGTGGGTTTATTGGGTTAAGACCCATGCCACCTGAGAATGCAAAGCCTTTGTGTGTCAGCCATCCATACACTGAAAGAAATATCCCACCTGAAGTGTTTAGATGAGTCAAGGTATGAGTTCCAGACGTTGAAGCATGAAAGCCGTATCCAGCAACTGTTCCATTAGGAAAGTAAATGATGGAGTCCCAAGAAATAGAGTAGAGATTATTATCTAATATCAGGCCACTGGTAAAGTATTGATCTCTTGGCATAAGCAAGCTCACACCACTTAGTGCAACAAAAAATGATGTATACTCTATTGAGTGTATGTACTGGTTTATTGGAGGAACTGTGTTAAGTGTTGGGTCACCATAAGAAGCTCCATTAAAGAAAGTACTTGGTCCAACATGTGCCACATATATTGGTTTATTAGATATGAGACTGCAGTAAGAAGTGGAAGAAGTATTGAACTCATAGACCTGCCCAGAGAAAAGAGTAGCGTTAACTGCAGGCCCTGTCCCACATCTCCTTTGAATATTAGTTCTATTCCTGTCAGCAATGATCTTATAAAACTGGCCACTCTCCCTATTATGATGAGGAGATAAGAGGAATTCCTTGCCCCAGGTGATGGTTGGAGTGACTTGTGTTGCCATTGGATCAGCATCCCTTATTCCAAGTGGAACCTCAGCAGCAATGTGTCCACTTATAACAGTGAGAGGAGCATCTGACATTATCTTTATGCCGGAGATATCAGCAAAGGCTTGAATTATTTTTATAGTCTGTCCTGCATGTATAACGAATGTATTGCTTTCTCCTGCTCGGTATGTCTTAGATGCACTGATTGATGATTGCGGGTTCGCTGACATTGTAAAATTAGCATGTTGAGTTGGTATTACAGTGACATTGGTATTATTCATGCATCCAACAAGAAGAACATAGCCAAAGAAATCATTGAAACCATAAGATGAAACTGCATAATATACGTAAGAATTTGTTGGTTGAGTGTGGCATGGTAGTCCCAGAAATGAAAAGAAACCAAACTGGTTTTCACTCCTCACAACAATCGATACAGGCTCAGTCTCAAGTGATGCTATATGCAGTCCTAGCCTTCGATAATTATAGTGAGGATCAAGAACTTCATAAGTCAGTGGTATAGCAACGATATCAGGATCTCCTGCAGTGGTTGTACTGGAATAGCTAAAGTCTTGATTGAGTGACTCGATGCTGTATTGAACTGATGTACTCTTGAGCGTGTGTACCGTTAGTGTGAGGTTCTGTGCTCCATTGACACTTCTTGGGAAAGCCAAATAAAATTCGTTTCCATAGGAAGAAAGGTTGCTAGCAATTTCTGTATGAAAAAGATGCTGTAAAGTTTCAAGTCCAAATATAAGATATAAAACTAACCATTGCACTGTTGAAGTGAAATGATCAATAAAATGACAACTTTTAAAGAGCAGCTAGATCTAGTTGCTAATAGCTTCATGACCTTGAGGTATATACAGTTAAAGCTCTTGGCCTGACGGGAGAGAGTGCAATACTAAATTGCAATTGTTTTCTCATTATATATTGAAGTCATTTCCTCTGAAGGTGAACTTGACAGCACACATATGCAACTTGTGCTTATTTAAAGCCCACTTTCATTGTTCCGCTTTAATGTCTTAAAATCAATATCAATGTAATCAATCTTCTTGAGCTCCTTTAAAGAACAGAAAGAAGTATTTTAGATAGATCTATGAGACCACACAATAGCTAGTTGATGCGTGGACTTAATGATTGCTAAAGGCTTCTTGGAATAAAAAGTATTTTATTCAAACATTATTTGTTACAGCAATTAAGATATGTCAACTATAGACTATACACTAGATCTATCTAAAAAGTAGTACAAAATATTAATTAATAATAAAATCTTTAAGTTCTTCATATGATTCGATACTATTGTTGTCTGCATCATTGGAGCTAATTGTGACATCATAATTGTCTTGTTCATTCAATGTAGCTGGATCAAGACTTGTGTATACTCTTGAATCCCCTGCACCTTCTCCTGGTACATCATTCAGCTCTTGCATGGCTGTTTCTGTTTCACGTTTAATACTAGCGTAAGTAGCATCTGTGAGATCTACTTCAGTATATCTGGTATGCTGAAGCTTTGAATACGAAATAGGATCATTCTTTTCATGTCTCAGTTCAGCATATTCTTCAACGTCATCATTAATTGAATTTGCATTATTATTTCTGTACAGTTCGTTAGCAATCAGTTCAGTAGAGCTACGATCACGGAAACCATTGGCTTGCTTCCTTTTACCACACTTGTAGCTAATAATCCCAGTAACAACACAGAGTGCAGTAAAGACTAAGGCAAGAACAGCTAATGCACTAGCACCAATGATAGTGTATGTGTTACCAATTGCTTGACTGAACAAACTGTTAGTTGATTCAACAGTTGTAAATACTGTAGTAGCAGCAGTTGGCATATACACAGTAGTTGGTTCAACAGTCACATATACAGTGCTAACAAAGAGCAACGTACTAGTAGTAGTTTCTAATGATGGAGTTGGAGATATGAGTGGCATAGATGAGGTTATATATGGTGTATCAAATAGCATGAAAGTTAATGCAGAAGGAGATATAGAGACTAGAGGACCTTCTTCATCAAAAGGAAGCAATAGTGCAGTAACATTAACTGGTTCATCATTTGTTAAGCTCAGCTCAGTTGCAAGTTTAGTAATATCATATGAGACAGTATAACTACTGATACTGTAATTAAACTGTAGGATATTAGTGAGAGATTGTCCTAAAATAAAATATGATGCATACACATGTCAAAGGAATATACCTTGTAGATTCTTTATTTGTAGAAATAAGTTAGCAATGTTGTCAGGTTTTAGTGTACCATTTGAGAAAGTTATACCAACACTTACCTCTCTTACTTCTTCTCTCATTGTTACACTACTCAGCCCAATTGTTAAATCTAAACATGGATAATTTATTGTATCGCTTCATCTATCACTTACAATCATCATCTCTTATCACAACTGTTGTTTCATCACTATTAGTACAATAGAGATCACTTGTTAGCACTGTAAATCCCACTGTGAGATTATACACACTTTCTTCTGTACTATAATCATCATCAGGTATTGATACTGACACTGATGCAATGCTTTTTCCAAGAGCAAATACCACTGTTTCATTGAAACCTGTAAACAAAAGAGGAAAAGGTATGAAAAATCAATTAATAAGTACCATTATATGAAATAAGGATTGTATCTTCTGTGTCTGAAACATTTCTTTGTACATAAATCATAGCTTTGCCTCCTTCTGTAGCATAATAAACATTTGAACTAAAATTTACTAATTTACAAAATTGGGGCTGAAGAAAAGTTCCAGTTAAATATCCATATCCACCATTAGGTGCAAATCCATAAGCACTGACATATATTGTTCCATTAGGATGACTGTGACTGATAGTATAGGAACCACTGGCTGTAGTATTGTATCCATATCCAATGATAACTCCATTAGTATCTCTGATTGGTGTCCAGTTTAATGTGGTAAGAACACCATTAATGATTACAGTACCATTGTAGTAAGAATCAGCAGGTACTGCTATACTATAGAAATTAGTTGGCATAGCAGGTAGTGTAGTGAATGTAACAGAGTGAGGATACTGACTGATGGGTGGAACTGTCATTAATAAAGGATCGCCATCACTATCAAAATTACTTTGATAAGTCATACTAAAAGCTAGTTCAGAAACATAGCAAGGTCGACTACATGTTAAATCACAAAAATCAGTATGATTTGTATTATATTCAAGAAATGATCCAGGTGACATCAATGCAGTATTAATAGAAGAAGTATTACAAGTAATAGCAACGATTGTAGCATTGTCTGATGCTATTATTTTTAATCTCTGACCATTTGTACGGCTGTAAAGTGGAGTAAGAAGAAACTGTGTTCCCCAATTAATAGTTGGTGGTACTTGTGTACTGATAGGATCACAATCTAAAAAACCTGAAGGAATTTGAACACAATCGTGTCCCCCTACAACAGTCAGCGGATAATTAGAGACAATCTTTGTTCCACTGAGATCAACATTAGGTGCACCTATCAATAAAGTCTGCAATGAATGAAGTGTGATGGTATGACTTGATCCAGCAGCAACATTGATAATAGAACTGGTAGATGATTGAGGATTATCAGGTAATTGTACATCATGAGTAGGAGTGATAGTCACTGTAGTATTGTCCCTACAACCTACAAGAAGTACTTGACTATGAGATCCTGAAGTATCTCTTGATGATACACCATAATAAACATATTCTTGTACTGGTTGCTCAATGCAAGGAAGAGCAAGGTATGTTGAACGAGGTGTTGATGTCCATCCAACCAATACAACAGAGATAGGTTTATCAGGAGGTGACGTAACAAGGAGACCAAGTTGACGATAATCATAGGTAGTCTCACGAACCTGTAGAGTTGATGGTAAAGTCACAATAGCAGGAGTATCTCTTGTAGTAGTTCCATTGTGAATGGATCCATTAAGAGATGATATACTAAACTGAACTGGAGATACACTTTTTGTTAGTATTATCATATCAATACGACTTGTTGATGAGAACTGCCTGAGATAAGCAACTTTGAATTCACTTGCTATATTACTAAACTCATTTGGTTTACCTACAATGGACATTATATGAGTCTTTTATCTACACAGAGCACCTCACCTCTTCCAATCAGTAACAGTGCTATTATGTAGAGGACAGAGAGATTACCAGCATTAACAGCTACCATGGTGGATGCAAGATGTGGGAGTTAAGATGCCAGTTTGTACTATCAGGTGTTTATTTATTCATTGCTATCACATGATGCATTGCATCCCTTATATGTACATATATTGTTTAGTATAATTATTGTATGGACTAGCACTAAAAATTCAAACTTGATTCTTAAGTATCTGTGTTCAGATTAGGTGTGTATTTAATTCTTTATTATTTATGTGACTAGACTTCACGGATAACAAAAAAATTAGTAAAATTCTTTCAATTCTCTATATGATGATGCATGCAGTTGTACCAGCAATGGTGTAGATGTTACTGACCAACTGAGTAGATGATACATCAGTTGGCTGAACAGTTACATATACAGTAGTGATAGTAGTAGGCTGAATGGTTCTAATAACTGTCTCTGAAAGCATTGGAGATGTGGTTAATCCTGCATATGGAGGTGTAAAAATGCTTGAGCTGAGGAATGATGAGATTGCACTAGATTGAGCAAAAAGTGTGAAATGCAACCTAGCCAATGAAATAGACAGTAGAGCAGTAATATTGACAGGATCTCTCTCCAGATTTAGCTCAATAGCAAGCCGAGTGATATTAAATGAAGCATCATAACTATTTTGACAATGTATTCAAGCAATAAAGTACTGGCATTGAGAGATTGACCTATAAATAAGAATGTCATAGCTAGAGAAAAGTGTCAAATTTTAAATATTTTTGAAAGCAAAACTAAATGTCTGATAGCAGTAATAAAATAAATGTTTATAGTGCAGTTGCTGTCATGTCTTCATATATTTCCTCTTCTTCATTCAAAGGATCAGGTACATCTCCTACTATTTGTGGAGGAGGGGGAAGAGGACTAGTAACATCAGCATATGCGGTTGGTCTGTCCATTGTAGCTGTATTTATCATAGTGTATGACCTGGGGTGAGGATTGCTAGTGGCAAAATTACGATATTGATTTAAGTGCGAGTACGAAATAGTGTTGGACTTCATTGAAGGAGGAGGAGGATCAACTGATGCCATTTCAGTATACATTTCTTGAGGACTCTCTGAAGTTCGTGAATCAATAGCAGCTGGATTAGTAACGCCGTATGGAACCCTCTTCATTTCTGTCGTAGTAGAAGTGATTTGAATGCTCTCCATTTGACCAGTTTTCTTACCACACCTGTACATAATAATTGCAGCAATGATGCTGATAATAGTAATAACAATTACAATAACAACGAGGAGTCCACCAATGATAGAACTATTGATACTGTCACTGCTAGCTTGTGTCGATACTGCATCAGTCGGTTGAACTGTCACATACACTGTATTACCAGTAATGCTTCTTGTGGGTTGAACAGTCACATATACTGTACTTGCTGGCTGTTGAACAGTTAAAAGTAATGTACTTGTGGTGGTTGCAATAGATACTGATGGAGTACAGTAATTAGTGGCTGCATCAGAATACTGAGAATACGTACCGGACTGAGAATATGTACCGGACTGAGAATACGTACTGGACTGAGAATACGTACTGGACTGAGAATACATACTGGACTGAGAATACGTACCAGTATTGCTAGCTAAAGAAGGTATTGGAGATTCACTAGACATTGTAATGTTTAATGTAGCAGGAGAGATGGAGACAAGGAGATCATCATCATCAAAAGGAAGCAAGTGAGCAGTAATATTAGTCGGATTTATCAAGTTGAGCTCAGTTGCAAGCCGTGTAGCATTAAATATAATGGTGTAACTATCAATGCTACTCTGAAACTCCAAAGTACTGTTTATTGATGATGAATGATCTGCCATAAAAAATTGAGCAATATAAATTATACTGATTAAAAATAATTACCTTGTGAATTCTTTATTTGCATATTAATACTAGCAATATACCCAGGTTTGAAGATGCCACTGTAAATACGAATGCCAATGCTTATCTGTTCCATCCCCTCACTTATCACTCCACCAGTAAATCCAATAGTCAAATCTATGAGGAAACATTGATATGTATTAGTGTCAAATGTTTGAAAACAGATCAAGCAATATTATAGTTTGAAACTAGTTATATCTAGAACAAGTACAAATATAAGAATCTCATAGCCATACTCAATGAAACATCATGCACTAGCTATAATACATGATCTTTGGTCTCATTTTTCAGTAACTTTTTTAATTTGTAAAAAAATCCAGATCTGACTATAATCAGCTCAAATTAAAAAAAATAGCATAAGTACATGTATTCATATTGAAAAAAAAATTATAAAAATGGAGAACTCTTTTGTAATCCCTGTACTATTGTACAGGGACTTTGGCCTGATTTTTTAACAACTTTAAAAATTCATAAAAAATCCAAATTTGATCAGAATCATGTGAAACTTGCTACAAAACATAAAAACATGTATATGTATCAAATAAAATTATAAAAATGAAGAATTTTAATTTAGTCATTTTTGGCAAAATTTGACTAAAATCTCTGTACTATATAGTACAGGGACTTTGGCCTGATTTTTGAGTAACTTTAAAAATTCATAAAAAATCTAAATTTGATCAGAATCATGTGAAACTTGCTACAAAACATAAAAACATGTATATGTATCAAATAAAATTATAAAATGAAGAATTCTGTTTTAATCATTTTTGGAAAAATTTGACCAAAATTCCTGTACTACATAGTACAGGGACTTTGGCCCAATTTTTGAATAACTTTGAATATTTGTAAAAAATCCAAATTTGATTAGAATCATGTGAAACTGCTACAAAACATAAAAACATGTATATGTATCAAATAAAATTATAAAAATGGAGAATTCTGTTGTAGTCATTTTTGGCAAAATTTGACCAAAATCCCTGTACTATAGTATAGGGACTTTGGCCCAATTTTTGAGTAACTTTAAAAATGTGTAAAAAAATTCAAATTTGATTGGAATCAGCTCAAACTTGAAACAAAACATAAGTACATGTATTTGCATTAGAAAAAAAATTATAAAAATGAAGAATTCTTTCCTGGCCATTTTTGACAAAATTTGGCCAACTATAGTACAGTATCTTTTGACAAACTTTTTTGCGTAACTTTAAAACTTCAAAATCAGCTCATACTTTCTATACCAATAAAGAAAAGTATATGCATCAAGTAGTATTATAAATTCTTCCCCAATAAAAGTTTAGATTTAGCTAAAACAACATTAATTCACCATCATTATCCTTAATGACAATTGTTGTTTCTGCACAAGTTTCCTCGTCTGTTTCTGAATTAAGAGTCAAGTTTATGTACTCAGTGCTACCGGTATAGTGATCATCAGGTATCGGTATGGATACTGCTTTGAGTGTCTCCTCAGCAGCAAAAGTCACTGTCTCATTAAAATCTATAGAAAAAATTATAATAGATTTTTGTTAGCTTTCTTTCATACCTTTTGATGAAACTTGTATAACATTGATGGATGAATTTATCTTTTGCTTTTGAATGAATATCATTGCTTCGTTGTCACCTTCTGTAGCATAATAAACAGTCGAATTAAAAATGAAGATTGGTACACAATTTATTGGTTGCAATAGAATTCCAGCAATGTATCCATATCCACCACCAAGTGAAAATCCATAAGCACTGACATATATCCTGCCATTAGGATGACTGTGATTGATAGTAGAAGATCCATCAGCTGTAGTATTGTATCCATATCCAGTGATAACTCCATTAGTATCTCTGATTGGTGTCCAGTTTAATGTGGTAAGACTGCCATTAATGATTACAGTACCATTGTAATAAGAATCAGCAGGTACTGCTATACTATAGAAATTGTCTGGCATATCAGGTAGTGTAGTGAATGTAACAGAGTGAGGATACTGACTGATAGGTGGAACTGTCATTAATACT
>NW_003546251.1:655177-663099 GCF_000090795.2 Amphimedon queenslandica | reverse complement strand
CTTTCTGTTAGTATTATCATATCAATTTGACTAGTGGGTGAGAACTGCCTCAGATAGGCCACGTTGAAGGCACTTGCATGGCTGGACACTAAGCCATTTCCCTTCGCTATAGTTATGCAGCCTATAAAGAGAGTAATAGTGCCTTTACAGTACTTATCAGCTAGATCATAGATACTATGGTTAGATATAACGTACCTAAAACGGCGATAAAGGACAACACACCGATCCTCATCTTGTTTAGGTTTGTCTTGCTGGGTGGGAGGGTTTAAATCTTCAAAGATATCAAATATAAGGTTGATCTATAATCATATTCATACATACTCTGTCTCAACTATTTGTAATGCTTTTGTACAACCTACAATTGAATATAGCAGTATCAAATTACTTGCAGCATCTAACATAGTTAAAATTCTAGCTCTGTTTGTTGGTGTACAAGCCTACTGTACTTATATCATCAGTTCCTCATTAAATTGCATAGCATAGTACGTCAATTATCATAGTATGACAGTAATTGTTGTATTTATAATAATAATTTGCAACCGACAAAGAACATGAAATGCAGGCGTACACAACGTAAGCTACCAATCATCATGAAATATAGAATTTGCACTCAGTTTGCCTATAATCTAATATCTATGCCTTTAGTTACTTATAGGTCTAGAGTCTAGATGGAACTGATGTAGGTCTACATACATAATGAGTAGAGTTGTAAATACCTAGCCCATACTACTACTACTCTAGTGAGAATACAACGTGTTTTTGAACAGAAATAAATTTGTAAACAATTTAGAGTAGAGTAGCTGGCATATGTTTGGTCACATTGTTTGTCATTTGTGATAAGTTTATGACTAACACACACATATAACATAGACATAATGTTTTAGATATAATGTTACAGATTTCCTAGTCATGTATGCAAACTATAAACTTGAGATGACTCCTAATTCTACTGAAGACGATACAGCAGGAGTAAACATAAGGTCATCTTGGCCTACTTTTACACTACACTGCACTTGTTTGAATGCATGCCAACAGCAATCAATAGCTTATATATACATCTGCATATACACACAATAAAGAGGTCACTAGACTGGCATGCACTGACATATACAGGAACTTAACTGCCTTCAACTCAACAAAACAGTTGGCTTGACAGAAGAAAGTACACACTGGTACAGGAAGTTGGTAGTAGATCTAATAATCCTATTGACTCATATAAAAACAAACATTTACATAGACACAATGCACACAAAAGTAATGTTCTGCAAAGTAACACACATGATGATACACTATTGTAGTCATGCCAGTAGTAGTGTCCATCATTTACTTTTGGTCATAAGTACTTAAATTTGATGACCAGGACGAGGTTTTGGTTTACTTGGAAGAATCTGTATGTAGATTGGCCCATCAGTTATTGTATCGTATATAGGCTCTTGTACTGAATCTGTTTTGTGATATTTTCTATGTATCACTAGTATTCCAAAGGTTATAGCACAGACTACACAAATGGCAATGGTAATAGCCCCACCACTTATAATGAGAGGTATTTTGGCTCCATTAATCTCATTACCAGTTGGTGTGGTTGTCCTTTCAACAGTTGAACAATTAAATGATGAAGGAGTATATAGTCTAGCAGACAAAACAAAGTGGGAATCATTGTCATATTGTTGTAATAATGTTCCTGTTATGTAGCCATATCCTCCAAACTTATCAAATCCATAAGCGTTTACATATATCCTGCCATTAGGATTACTATGAGCAATAGTATAGGAACCACTGGCTGTAGTATTGTATCCATATCCAGTGATAACTCCATTAGTATCTCTGATTGGTGTCCAGTTTAATGTGGTAAGAACACCATTAATGATTATATCACAATCGAAATAAGAATCAGCAGGTACTGCTATACTATAGAAATTAGTTGGCACATCAGGTAGTGTAGTGAATGTAACAGAGTGGGGATACTGACTGATGGGTGGAACTGTCATTAATAAAGGATCGCCATTAAAATCTGGAAAATAATGACGACTAAATGCCAGTTCAGCAACATAGCAAGGTTCACTACACACTAAAGTACAAAATTTCCCTGACTCGATATTAATCGTTGTAAAGTTACCTTCGTTCTCTAAGTATTCATTAATAGAATAATTGTCACAGGTTACATTTAGCTCAGTGTCATCATCGGATGCTAATACTTTGAACTGTTGTCCAGCAGCAAGATCGTAGAGTGGAGTAAGAAGAAACTGTGTTCCCCAATTGATAGTAGGTGGTATCTGAGTACTGATAGGATCACAAGCAACAGTATCGCCTTGGACTCTAGTGCAGTCGTGCCCCCCTACAACAGTCAGTGGGTAATTAGAGACAATTTTTGTTCCACTGAGATCAACATTAGGTGCACCTATCAATAAAGTCTGCAATGAATGAAGTGTGATGGTATGACTTGATCCAGCAGCAACATTGATAGTAGAACTGGTAGATGATTGAGGATTATCAGGTAATTGTACATCATGAGTAGGAGTGATAGTCACTGTAGTATTGCCTCTACAACCAACAAGAAGTATTTGGCTATAATAGTCGGACAAGGGAGTATTAGCTTTCTTGTGATCATTTGATATACCATAATAAATATATTCCTGATCAGGTTGATGTTCAATGTATTCAATGCATGGAAGTGCAAGGTATGTTGAACGAGGGTCTATTGTCCATCCAACCAATACAACAGAGATAGGTTTATCAGGAGGTGATGTAACAAGGAGACCAAGTTGACGATAATCATAGGTAGTCTCACGAACCTGTAGAGTTGATGGTAAAGTCACAATAGCAGGAGTATCTCTTGTAGTAGTTCCATTGTGAATGGATCCATTAAGAGATGAGATACTGAACTGAACTGGAGATATGCTTTCTGTTAGTATTATCATATCAATACGACTTGTTGATGAGAACTGCCTGAAAAAACCAACTTTAAATTCACTTGCAACATTACTTTGAGCAGTTGTCACTAAATGAAACAAAAAATCACTAAAATCTACTTAACATGTGAATTACCTTTAACAAAAATTGTGATAAAAAACAGCACCAAGCCAATAACAGCCATGTTAGTGTTTACAAATTACAAGATTATTGTTTATGGCTATTGGTAGCTTATATAGACAGTGGATATTTACATTAGGGAAAACAACCTTCCCAAAACAAAAAATAATTATTTCGCAAAGGTCATCTCAGTCAATATTGTAAATAAGGAAAAGTAAATAAGAAATAGTGCATCCATCGTCAGGGTGCAAACAATAAAAAACTGAGATAAAGTAAACTTTAAACTAAACAAAGCAAAGTACATAACAACAACAACAAAGTTTCTTGCTTAAATTAAAACCTCTTCTACTTCATCCTCATCATTGTGTTTGTTGGTGTGTATTTCGTTTGATAAAAGTGGTAGGGGGCGAGCAACGTTTGGAGGCAGTGGTGGAGGCCTTCGTTGAGAATCAGCCCGAACTCTGTTCCCAAAATGATTTATGTTATCATAGTTTGGGTGAAATGCAGTCAAGTTGTACGGCCTTCGAACTACATAATGTCCTGAGCTTTCCTGAAGCCGACTGCTACTCTCATTCAAGTTGTGCTTCTTTTTCTTCTTGCAGTGTCTTCCACAGCAGAAGCTAGCTACAAGAATATAAGAGCACAACACAAGAGTGAGTAGAACTCCTGATATTCCAATAACATAAGCTGTTGTGGGATTGAGTAGTGTATTCATAAAATCACTGACAGTTTGTGTAGGAGTTATGATGACTGAACTGCTGCTAAGCATACTACTGAGAGTGCTCATGAGTGCATTACTAGGCATTGGCATTGAATCATAAACAATGATCACTTGAGAATGTTTTAGTGATACATCAAGCCCACTATTAAATAGAATTATTAGCTTTCCGGTCATGTTTCGCTGGTTGCTATCATTAGTAAAGGAGTCTAGTTTTACATCAACAGATTGTTTCCTTACATATTGATTGAATGTAAGTCTTGTGACGTTTAAAGCCCTACCTATTAAAAATCCCCAGGTTAATGTTTTTTATTGCCAGTATATTTTATACCTTGAAAATCATTCAACTGTAACAACAAAACAATGTTATTGCTTCCTGGAAGACATTTTATCTCTGCACCTGTAGACAAAATATTGAGTGCAACTGAATTGTCACTTTCCATTACTGTCACTCTCTCCTCTGCAAAACCAATATCAACACCTATCATAATGTATATGAGGGAATATAATGATTAATGCTGTTTTGATTTACCTTTAGTGTTTTGTATTGTAATTGCTGTTTCAGCTAATGCAGGAGATGGGTCATCACTCACTGCTGCCTCAGCTAATACTAGTAAAGGTTCATTTCCACCAAACTGAGCATTGCTTATTGTCACATTGATTGTCTTTTCTCTTTCTCCAGCAAGAAATTTAACAAGTGTGTAATCTATAGAAAAAGAAAAAAATAAAAATCCAACATTAATTTTATTTGCTATCATACTTAAGTTAATTGCCAGACGTGTGTTAAAGCTGATGCTAAAATCATTGATTCTTTGAATAGTGAGAGTCAATTGATCAGAGACATTGAGGAGACAGTACTCATCAGACAAGAAACGAAGTGAAGGGAAAAGAGGGTTAAGTAAAGTACCAGCAGCATAGCTGTATGCTCCATCATCATCAAGATTATAAACAGCCACATAAAGACTATTCATTGAAGAACTTGGAGCTATTGTAGTCATTCCACTGAATGAGCTAGTGTATCCATATCCAACTATGACTCCATCTTTATCATATATTGAAGACCAGTTTGGAGTGACCAGACTTCCATTGATGACTAATGTTCCATTGAATGACTCCCTGGCTGGTACAGTAACTGTGTATAGAGAAGCTGATGCATTGAATGAACTCAATGATACCATTGTATTGGGGTATTGGGTAAGAGGGGAGACTGGGATCAGAAACTGTGCACCTTCTGTTATACCATAATGAGCAACATAACATCTCTGACTGCAAGTGAGGTAGCAAAGTGCAGTAGATTCATTAAAACTGTATACTTCACCAACTGAAGAAAGCAATGAAGTAGTTGTATTTTTATCACAAGATCTAGTAATAATGGTATTTTCTTCTGATGCTATTACAGTGTATAGCTGATCCGCATTGATAGTTTGCGATGGAGCCAGCAAGAATCCATCTCCCCAGGCAATGGTGGGAGAGATTTGAGTAGCAACAGAGCCACATTCGTATTCCTCACTACAGTCTTCTCCTCCTCCAAAGATACTAAGTGGGTGATTTGATGTTACCATAGTGTCTATGAGGTCACAGTTTATACTTGTCATTAGTAAAGTCTGATGAGAGTGTAGTATTGAGGTGTGATTATCCCCAGGAACAACTACTAATGTTCTTGTGTCATTCGATTGTATGTTTACTGGTAGAGTCAGGTTACATGATGGCCGTATAGTGAACGTGGTATTATCTCTGTTACCAACTAGCAGAATCTGACTTGTGTAATTATTATTAGGGTTAGAGTTGCTTGTGGAAACACCCAAGTAGCTGTATTCAGTAGTGGAGGAGGTATAGTCGTGATAAGGGAGGCTTAGAAAAGTGAAGTGAGGCACAAACGAGTTTTTTATTTCTCCACTGGCTCCAACAATGGACACTGGAGATGAAGAAGTAATATGAAACCCAAGATCCCGAGAGTTGAAACTTGAGTCCACCACTGGATGGAATGGCAGATTAATGATGCTAAGAGCATTCCTAGTAACTGATGTACTGTAATTATAACCAATCCTTGACACAGTGACATGAGCATTGTCCTCCTGTGAATGTACCAACAGCCTTAGAGTTGTTGAATTTGTAGATGGCATGAAACCAATATTAAATTCAACCCCATAATGAGAGAAATTCTGAGATAAGACACCTACATGGGTAGACAGAATAAATCAAAATACACTCTTAATTGTAAAGAACTGACTCTTAGCTGTAAGAATGATACTTAAAAGCAATACTCTCATTCCCAGCATCTTGGCTCCTTTCTCCCCCTCCTCTTGCCTCTCTGCTCACAACAGTTATTACAGTAGTTGCTCTACTCACTCTATCTCCCAGTAAATCACTCTACAATCATTACTAGACACAAAAGTAGTAGTAGAGTCTAGTATTGATAGCGGACAGTTGCTGTGTGTAGTGTAATAGTAATTTGGCACATAATTTGATTGACTGTACTCATGAGGTTTAATGTTTAAATAAGAATAATAATAAGAGCCTGCATGAGTAGAATAACAAAGTCTTCAATAATAAAACTGATGCTATTAATATTCTTTGGATAAGTATACAAATCAATAATAAAATCGATGCTAAATGATGCTATAAATATTCTTTGGATCTTAAGTATACAAAGAATTAAAAATTTATGTGGTCATTGGTCACCAGAATTATGTCAATAACATCGGTTTTGCTTTAGGCAGTTTTTCCTTAGGCTTCTTCTCTTCATCTGCCTGTCATGTACATTATAATTGACATAACAACTTGACACACATACTTGATTGTGTACCACTTTTTGTGGAGTTACTGGTTTGCATTCTTCAATTTTAAAAGATCTCATTTTTTCGGTTACTAAAATAATAATAATAATTAATTAATAATAATAAATTAATAATAATAATAGTTATCTACTCTACCTTTCTCTACATCATCAAGCTCTTCTAGTTCTCTTAACAAATCGTCTTCATCAATTTCTAGACCTCCAAACTGAGCTGCAGAAATAAGTCATAAAATAAGCAAAAGTTGAGTCAATACTTACAATACATAATGAAGGGTAGTTTGATTACATTTTCTAATGCATATACATTGTACATGAGCTACTATCCAAGGCATAGCCCATGGTTTCTTTCAAAAAATGGCTCCGAAATCACCCCAAATTTTTATTACATTTTCTGATACATATTGATGTCCTTATGCTACGTAGAAAGTTTGAGCTGATTCCGACTTTAATTTTTCAAGTTATGGCCGTTTTAAGAAAACGCTAAAATTCTGAAAAATACCCAAGGCTATAGCCCATGGTTTTTTTCAAAAAATGGCTCCGAAATCACCCCAAATTTTTATTACATTTTCTGATACATATTGATGTCTTTATGCCGTGTAGAAAGTTTGAGCTGATTCCGACTTTAATTTTTCAAGTTATGGCCGTTTTAAGAAAATGCTAAAATTCTGAAAAATACCTAAGGCTATAGCCCATGGTTTTTTTCAAAAAATGGCTCCGAAATCACCCCAAATTTTTATTACATTTTCTGATACATATTGATGTCTTTATGCCGTGTAGAAAGTTTGAGCTGATTCTGACTTTAATTTTTCAAGTTACGGCCATTTTAAGAAAACGCTAAAATTCTGAAAAATACCCAAGGCTATAGCCCATGGTTTTTTTCAAAAAATGGCTCCAAAATCACCCCAAATTTTTATTACATTTTCTGATACATATTGATGTCTTTATGCCGTGTAGAAAGTTTGAGCTGATTCCGACTTTAATTTTTCAAGTTATGGCCATTTTAAGAAAACGCTAAAATTCTGAAAAATACCCAAGGCTATAGCCCATGGCTTTTTCTAAAAAATGGCTCCAAAATCACTCTCAATTTTTATTACATTTTCTGATACATATTGATATCCTTATGATACGTGGAACATTTGAGCTGTTTTGGATCAATAATTTTTTGAAAAATTGACAGTTTAAGTTATTGATAAAATGTAGACTAATTGGTTCATAAACTTACTAGCAACAACATCAGATATATTCTCTCCTTCCTCCAATAGCTAATATTATGATGCTAAACAATGAAAAAAATTATCATCATCCATATTATACTAACATCTTGCAAGTCATCAACTATTTTTTCAGCATCTTCTACTTTCAGTCCTTCTTTCGCCC
>NW_003546251.1:586844-655144 GCF_000090795.2 Amphimedon queenslandica | reverse complement strand
TTTTTCTTCAAAATTTGATACATTTCTTGAAATAACTGTCATTCTTCTCATGAGAACAAGGGCCTGAAAATCAAACTAATCATCATAACTATAAATAAATAGAGTCAAGCCACCTCTTTCTTTTGGCCCTTTCTTACTAGCTCGATGCTTCTACCTTTTAATCTTTAATAGTATAAATAACAACAATTAAAGTACAAAAAAATAACTAATAACACACTTTTGTATTTCTTCATTTCCATTGTCTATTTTCTTTTGCATCCCAGTAATTGTTCTCATTATACTATAATAGATACAAGCATACATAGTAGAGGTATTATACTGAAAATTTAACTGAGGATTTATACCTAAGTATTCCAATGTCAATTTCACTCACTGGTGTTGCCTTACCACTTGGACTGGTAGCAAATTTTACTATGACCTACGCATGCTCTAAAATTTATCAGCAAAACATTCATACCTCATCTGTATCTGCTGACATGTGACCTCTTTTGATCTTCTGTCCCTCGAGAAGTTGCAACTCTAAAGCATGCAAGCACCTATCACTTACTCCTGCACTGGTTACGTTTCTAAGGAGGTCTTTAAACTGAGCATGTGTCATGAGGCAATCAGTAGAAATATGAATAACATTATGATGATGAGTAGAGACTACAATTTCGCATAACTCCTACAAAAATACATGTGACTTCCGACATCTGATTGGTCACTTCAAGCCACACCCATTACCTTTACGGCCGGCACTAATACATAGACTACATCTTGAGATGACTGATCGGGAGATTTTTGCCACGCCATTTTCCATGCCCATGTCACTGGTGTTGACATTAATCTCAAACTCCATTCGGTCCATCCCATCTCATCAAAACGATAACTATCCAATTTCCTTATCTCTCCTGCTCTTTCCAGTACGTCTAGAAGTCTTGGTAGACATTTTGGCTCAAACTGATGCCATGCTAGTCTTTGCGAGAGCTCTCTCTTGGTGAATGTCCACTTGTGAAGCTCTTGACTGCTGGAACGAATGAGAGCTCGCCAGAACTTCACTCTATCATCTGAGAGGGTAGGCTCATGACTTGGAGAGAAATCAGAGACGAGAAAATGCATCCTCGCCTCGTCTTTCCATTCTTCAGGGACATTAAACTCACACGCCATTTAAAATATAATAACTATTAATTAACCAATAACCAGCCCCACCTAGATTTTCACCACCACGCCCTGGACTAGATCTAGAGCGAGCATAGCAAGCTAAGCTAGCAATGGGAATCAAAGGATTAACAAACTACGTTGAAGTTACCTTTCAGAAGTGGAAAAGAGTAGAAATACGCAACTGTCCTATAGTACTGGATGGCAGCAGTATCCCCTATCACATGCATGGGGATTTTGACTGGAAGTTTGGTGGGAACTACCCTGCTTTTAGAGATGCAATCGAAGCCTTCTTTGATACATTAATTGGACGGGGTATCAGTCCAATCCACGTAGTTTTTGATGGAGCCAAACCTGCAGAAAAGCAGAATGCTTTACGCACTAGGAGACAAGGTTTTCAGCATACAATACGAAAGTCTCTTGAAAAAGGTGAGGTAATTAGTGAGCCTGACGAGAGAAACATACGCCCACCATTAACAACCGAAACTTTGAGGAAAGTTATGGAAAAATACAAAAGTAAAGTGGAAATAATACTGTATGCAGCTGATGAAGATGTAGCTAAAGTTGCAGTTTCCCTCGCTAGAAAACACACGTGCTATCTGGTAGGGCAGAGCTCTGATTTCTATATTTATGGCCTTCCAAAAGGATATATTCCATTCAGCAAACTTGAATGGAGAGGACCGGGTTTTGCTGTTTGGGGGAAAATTTTCAGACGAGACGTATTTATGAAGGCGCTAGGCCTTGAGCATGATCTTATCTATGCTATTCCAGCAATTGCTGGTAATGACACACTACCTAACCTCCTTGAAACATGCCCATTATTCTTAGCTGCCATCAAAGAGCATAGAGATAGCCAAAAGGGTATTCGTCTTGTTATGGATTTTCTGCACCACAAAGGCAGCACCATGGAGAAGCTTATTCGTTTTCTTGAAAATGTCATTGAAGACGATGAAGATGAAGCAATGGAAGGCAAAGTTGATACAGAGCCTGTTGTTGAAACATTTATAAATAATTTGGAGAAAGCGAATGTGATGTACAAAGATACTACGCCATTTGATGAGCATAAGTTCAGCGAATCAATTGCTCATCAGTCAATACACAAGGAAAAAGTCCCCGCATGGATTGTAGATAATTACAAAAATTTTTTGTTTTCAAGCAGTTTATTGGAGGTTTTTGTATATGGGAGAAATTTTTTACGGGTGGTTCCAGATGATTGCTCACAATGTACAAGCACACTTTTCAGTAACAGCATACGAAGGGAAATTTATAGTATTTTGGTTGGAAAAGAAAGAAAAGTCGAGATAATTGAAGTTATCAGACAAGTGCATAGTTTATTAGAAACAGCAATAAAAGTACCAGCTAATCCTTCTCATGCAGTGAAAATTGAAGACATGGTTTCAGAAGAAACAGAGATGAGACGAAATAGAATTTATGCAGCTCTTCAATGCGATGGTAAAACCTTAGATACCATTAACGAAAAATGGTACCTACCAATTAGTTCTATTATCTTCTGGGCCAAGAAAGCTAAATTACCACCTGATGACATTAGGCTCAAGGCACTCATCCTGTGTTTTGCAAAATGTTTTCACAAATCTCTTCCTGCTGCTCAGCACACTCCCGCCTTTAATTTGCGTACTCTTCATCTTTATGCTCAGTGGCAGTGTGTCTATCATGATGCTATACTGCTTAACCAAGTATTGGCTCTACCACTGCCCTATCTGTCACCTGCTGACTTGTTTGATGGCAAACTTGTCACATATTACTCTCAGAAAAATGCTAGGGAGTTTGACATGCTCACTGCAGAGTTGGATGATGAAAATCAACACCTGTATAAAAATATTTTTGAAATCGTTAACAAAAACATGCCGCTTCCACCTCAACCTATTGCTTCTTAGAGCAAGCTGAGTATCTAGATAACTGTAGATTTACTGCTAATTATAGATAGAGATGAATTATGAATAATACATTTTTAATAACTATAGATCTAATTGATTAGCCCCTCCTAGCAACATATACTGTGCGTGTTGCGTCATAATCCGAGCATAGATCTACGCTATGATCCGAGGGCTAAGCAGTTACATTGATTCTCTTTCATCCGGGACCCATTGGAGAGATGCAAAATTGTCTAAATGTCCTATAGTGCTGGATGGTAAATGCCTATCACATAATTTACCCGGTGATTTTGATTGGAAGTTTGGTGGTCAGTACCTTGCAATAAGGGACTCTTTGGAAAATCTCATCAAGGCATTACTGGCCCAAAATGTGAGCCCCATACACGTGGTCTTTGATGGTGTGTACCAAACAGATAAAATGGACATGCTCAAGGGCAGAAGGCAAGAAATTCACAACACCATACGGAAGAAACTGCTTGGTCAAGATCTAGATGAACACCAGGAAATGAATCCGCGTCCACCACTGGTAGCAAACACATTTCATAAAGTACTTAAAAATTACCAAAGTGAAGGAGTTAGGGTGTATCCTGCAGATGGAGACTGTTATCCCCTTGCAGTCTCTCTTGCTAATACATATGACTGCTATCTAGTTGGTGAGAGTTCTGATTATTTCATCACACCACTTCAGAAGGGATACATACCTTTATCTAAACTTGCATGGAGTCAGCCAGGTTCTCCTGTCATGGGGAGAGTATTCAAGAGAGATAGTTTTATTGCCAGTCTAAATTTTGAGCCTGATCTCATCTATGCCATTCCTGCTTTAGTTGGAAACGCTACCCTACCTAATCTGGTAGATGAAACAGAGCTCATAAGCTTGGTTAGGGATAATCCACGTTATCGTGGAAAACTTTCAGAAGTGACGATCAAATTTCTTCAAGAAAAGTGTGATTGTGAGCTAATTGGCTTAAAGGGTCAAATTTTATCCCTTGCCAATGGCCTAGAAGTGCTCCAAAAGTTTGAGCAGAGTTTTGAAAAAGCAAAGAAAAAGTACGATGTAAATAATCCCACTTTTAATTACGAAGAATTTAAGATGTCTATTGCCTATCGATCTGATAATTGGAAATCCATACCACAATGGATTGTTCAGCAGTATAAAGAGTTTATGTTTTCACCTTCGTTGCTAGCTGTTTTCATCAGTGGAGTAAATTTACTTCACGTTATTCCAGACGATTGTACAAAACCAGCTAGCATGATCATCAGTAGACCAATAAGGCTAGTTATTTATGCACTTTTGCGTAAGGGAAGGTATGTCACAGAAATTATCAGGCAAGAATCAAAGCTAATAGAAGATCAAATACATCTATCAGGTCACAGTGATCCAATGGAGATAGAAGAAATGAAATTGGAGCCAAAGGAGAAACGATGTAACAGAATGTACGAAATATTGATGTGCAGTTCTCATGCTTTGTCTTTGCTTGAAGAAGAATGGCACTTACCAGTTGCTTCTGTCATCTTTTGGGCAAAATCGGTTGCTATACCAAGAGGCGACATTTATTTAAAGGCACTTGTCCTATCTTTCACTAAATGCTTTTATAAATCTGCTGCCCCATGCACTCCAGCCTTTAGTCTAGAAGCTCTTCATCTTTATGCTCAGTGGCAGTGTGTCTATCATGATGCTATACTGCTTAACCAAGTATTGGCTCTACCACTGCCCTATCTGTCACCTGCTGACTTGTTTGATGGTAAACTTGTCACATATTATTCACAAAAGAGCAACGACGAGTTTGACATGATTCTTGCTAACACCAGCAGGCAAGTTTTGCAACTCTACACAAAGATTCTTAAAACTGTCTATGACAATATTTGATTGCTTTATGCTCTGTTAAGAACTTAAAGACATATATTTTTCTTATAGATCTATACCAGTTAATGTTATTGTATTATAATAGTTTAACTGTATATTTTTTGCTTATATTTTTAATAATTCTTTAGTAGAGCTCAGAAAATATCAATTTTATTTAATTTGATCTAGATCTAGAGCCCCTCCCATTATTAGTCATTGATGTCATGGGGATTACAAGTCTAACCAAGTACATGGATTCTCTTCCCCTGCACTGGAAGAGTACAATTGTCTCTCGATGCCCAATAGTACTTGATGGCCTTAGTTTCCCTTATCAATTACTTGGTGATTTTGATTGGAAGTTTGGTGGTCAGTATCCTGGAATGCGAGACTCTTTGGAAAATCTCATTAACACGTTACTGGCCCAACATGTAAGCCCCATACACGTGGTCTTTCATGGCATCAGACAAACAGATAAAATGGATCTGCTCCTGCTTAGGAGACAAGTTGTCCAAGACACAATATGGAAAGTTCAGCTTGAAGAAGAAGTTGAACCATATCATGCAAGTGGTGTACATTCACTATTGATGTTGCACACATTTCTTAAATTACTTCACAATTACCAAAGCGACGAAGTTAGGGTGTATCCTGCAGATGGAGACCATACTCACCTTGCAGTTTCTCTAGCAAATGCATATGACTGCTATCTAGTTGGGGAAAATTCTGATTATTTCATCACACCACTTCAGAAGGGATACATACCTTTATCTAAACTTGCATGGAATCAGCCAGGTTCTCCTGTCATAGGAAGAGTATTCAAGAGAGATAGTTTTATTGCCAGTCTAAATATTGAGCCTGATCTTATCTATGCCATTCCTGCTTTTCTTGGAAATGATACCCTACCTAATCTGGTAGAGGAAACAAAGCTCAAAAGTTTGGTTAGGGATAATCCACGCTATCGTGGAAAAGATTTACAATTGACAATCAAATTTCTTGAAAAGTGTCATAGGCTGACTGACTTAAAGCATCAGATATCATCACTTGATGATGGCGGAGAAGCACTCCAAAAGTTTGAGCAGAGCTTTGAGAAAGCGAGGCAAAAGTATGACATTAAAAGTCCTTTTAATTACGAGGAATTCAAGAAGTCTATTGCTTTTCGATCTGATAATTGGAGATCCATACCACCTTGGATTGTTCAGCAATATAAAGATTACATGTTTTCACCTTCATTGCTAGAACTTTTTATCAAAGGAGTCAATTTTCTTCGTGTTGTTCCAGACGATTGTACAACATGGTCAAAACCAGCTAGCATGATCATCAGTAGGCCAATAAGGCTAGTTATTTATGCCCTTCTGATTGAGGGAAGTCATGTCACAGAAATTATCAGGCAAGGATCAAAGCTAATAGAAGATCAAATACATCTATCAGGTCACAGTGACCCAATGGAGATAGAAGAAATGAAATTGGAGCCAAAGGAGAAACGACGTAACAGAATATACGAAATATTGATGTGCAGTTCTCATGCTCTGTCTTTGCTTGAAGAAGAATGGCACTTACCAGTTGCTTCTGTCATCTTTTGGGCAAAATCGGCTGCTATACCAAGAGGCGACATTTATTTAAGTGCAATTGTCCTGTCCTTTGCTGAATGCTTTTATAAATCTGCTGCCCCATGCACTCCAGCCTTTAGTCTAGAAGCTCTTCATCTTTATGCTCAGTGGCAGTGTGTCTATCATGATGCTATACTGCTTAACCAAGTATTGGCTCTACCACTGCCCTATCTGTCACCTGCTGACTTGTTTGATGGTAAACTTGTCACGTATTATTCACAAAAGAGCAACGATGAGTTTGACATGATTCTTGCTAACACCAGCAGGGAAATTTTGCAACTCTACACAAAGATTCTTAAAGCTGTCTACGACAATATTTGATTGCTTTATGCTCTGTTAAGAACTTAAAGACATAGATCTATACCAGTAAATGTTATTGTATTATAATAGTTTAACTGTATATTTTTTTGCTTATATTTTTAATAATTCTTTAGTAGAGCTCAGAAAATATAAATTTTATTTAATTTGATCTAGATCTAGAGCCCCTCCCATTATTATTCATTAATATCATGGGGATTACAAGTCTAACCAAATACATGGACTCTCTTCCCCTGCACTGGAAGAGTACAAATGTCTCTCGATGTCCAATAGTACTTGATGGCCTTAGTTTCCCTTATCAATTACCTGGTCATTTTGATTGGAAGTTTGGTGGTCAGTATCCTGCAATGAGGCACTTTTTCGAAAATCTCATTAACACGTTACTGGCCCAACATGTAAGCCCCATACACGTGGTCTTTCATGGCATCAGGCAAACAGATAAAATGGATCTGCTCCTCCACAGGAGACAAGTTGTCCAAGACACAATATGGAAAGTTCAGCTAGAAGAAGAAGTTGAACCATATCATGCAAGTAGTGTACATTCACTATTGATGTTGCAGACATTTCTTAAATTACTTCACAATTACCAAAGCGATGAAGTGAGGGTGCATCCTGCAGATGGAGACCATACTCACCTTGCAGTCTCTCTAGCAAATGCATATGACTGCTATCTAGTTGGGGAAAATTCTGATTATTTCATCACACCACTTCAGAAGGGATACATACCTTTATCTAAACTTGCATGGAGTCAGCCAGGTTCTCCTGTCATAGGAAGAGTATTCAAGAGAGATAGTTTTATTGCCAGTCTAAATATTGAGCCTGATCTTATCTATGCCATTCCTGCTTTTCTTGGAAATGATACCCTACCTAATCTGGTAGAGGAAACAAAGCTCAAGAGATTGGTTAGGGAAAATTCACGCTATCGCGGAAAAGATTTACAATCAACAATCAAATTTCTTGAAAAGTGTCATAAGCTGACTGGTTTAAAGTATCAAATTTCATCACTTGACGATGGCGGAGAAGTGCTCCAAAAATTTGAGCAGAGCTTTGAGAAATCAAGGAAGAAGTACGACATAAAGTGTCCTTTTAATTACGAGGAATTCAAGATATCTATTGCCTTTGGATCTGATAATTGGAAATCCATACCACCTTGGATTGTTCAGCAATATAAAGATTACATGTTTTCACCTTCATTGCTAGCTGTTTTCATCAGAGGAGTCAATTTTCTTCGTGTTGTTCCAGACGATTGTACAAGACCAGCTAGCATGATCATCAGTAGGCCAATAAGGCTAGTTATTTACGCCCTTCTGATTGAGGGAAGTCATGTCACAGAAATTATCAGGCAAGGATCAAAGTTAATAGAAGATCAAATACATCTATCAGGTCACAGTGACCCAATGGAGATATCAGAAATGAAATTGGAGCCAAAGGAGAAACGACATAACAGAATATATAAAACATTGATGTGCAGTTCTCATGCTCTGTCTTTGCTTCAAGAAGAATGGCACTTACCAGTTGCTTCTGTCATCTTTTGGGCAAAATTGGCTGCTATACCAAGAGGCGACATTTATTTAAAGGCACTTGTCTTATCTTTTGCTAAATGCTTTCATAAATCTGCTGCTCCATGCACTCCAGCCTTTAGTCTAGAAGCTCTTCATCTTTAT
This sequence comes from Amphimedon queenslandica, assembly GCF_000090795.2. Classification (NCBI taxonomy): domain Eukaryota; kingdom Metazoa; phylum Porifera; class Demospongiae; order Haplosclerida; family Niphatidae; genus Amphimedon; species Amphimedon queenslandica. Next base: position 646,686 of record NW_003546251.1, on the reverse strand, counting down.
GCTCAGTGGCAGTGTGTCTATCATGATGCTATACTGCTTAACCAAGTGTTAGCTCTACCACTGCCCTATCTGTCACCTGCTAACTTGTTTGATGGTAAATTTGTCACTTATTATTCACAAATGAGTCATGACAAGTTTCGTATAATTCTTGATAATACCAGTGGAGAAATTTTGCATCTCTACACAAAGATTCTTAAAACTGTTAACGAAAGCATTTGATTGCTTATGCTCTGTTTAACAAAGATATTATACCAGTACATGTATTAGTACTTCCTCAAACATTTAACCTTGATATTTTGTAATACTTATTATACTCTCAGTTACATAAAAAATAAAGTGTATTAAAATGTTTTTAGTTACGTAGATCCAGCAGCTCTACAGTGAAAAATCAAAATTAACATAAAAATGAAATGAAATGTGTGCACCTCAGTAGTGTCTCCAGTGGTGAAAGTGGAGTACTAGGATTTGATAATGCAAGGTTCTAAATTAAAATAATTCATCATGAAAAATTGCTAGGAGAATGGTTATAGAGGCAGGGGTTTTCCCACAAAGAATGCTAAGTGAGCTAAACAGCATGAGCTTCATGAGCTGACAAGCACTACAATATAGTACATGGCATTTGAAGCAACTTTTAAAAATTTATAAAAAATTCAAACTTGATCGGAATCAGCTTAAATTTAAAACATAACATACGTGTAAGGACATGTATATGTTTCATAAAAAGTTATAAAATGGAGAATTCTCTTCTTTTCATTTTTGGAAAAATTGGCCAAAGTCCCTTCTTGTACAGGGTGTTTAGCCTGGTTTTTGAGCAGAAATTTTCAAAGTTGCTTCAAATACACGTACAGTAGCAATAGTATCTGAAGCTACAGTATGGCATACCTTCTTTTGTCTTGTTGCATCTGCACTTTCTTGCCTTAATCTTTCTCTTTCTACAATGAAATTGTCAATAAAGTTAATTATACAAAAATACATGTAGATATACCTTTTCTTTTCAATTCTAATTTTTCCTGCAAGTCATTAAGTTCTTTATCTTTAGTAGCAATACTTAAGTTCTTTTTATTGCTATCCTTCCCTTTGATATTTCTACATACATGTACATGTACATCCATAAATGACAGTAAAAGTATACACATACTAGACACAGACAATACAGCTATATATGCACATACATTGTGTATGCATACATTTACACATTAATGCTTTATAATTACTTTATTTTATCTGTGACTGCCTGTGCCTCTTTGTGTCTGTTTATTGTAGTCATTGCCTCCTGAAGTAGCTTTTCCTTAGCCTGCAAACGAATGAAGAAATTCTCAGCCTCAAAACTTAGTATCGTATAATAGTCATAACTGTACCTCTTTTGTTGCTGCAATTCCTTTCTTCTTTTTCTCCTGCTCTTCGCTTTTTGCAATCTTTAATAAAGCCAGTCTCTCCCTCAACTATAACAATATAGCAACGTAATGCTGAGGATCTTATGTTAAATTTGTTGGTACCTCAACCACTGACATTTCAGACAACAGTCCCTGTCCTCCTGTTTCAGTCAAGTCGACAAATTTGGTACGTGATACTGGGATGCTTTCCATTGCTTTAATCTGTTGGATCAGTTCAACTTTTCTCCTCATTTCTGCTTCTTCCTACACACACATGTACATGTACATACATTATACTATTAAATAAAATAATAAATTTAACCAACTTCTTCTAGTGCTTTCTTCAAAAGTTCTTGGTTTTCTTTCTCCATCTTTTGAACTACACACAATGTATGAATCCCTTCATTCTCATGTTGTACAGTCAGGCTTACCAAGTCTTTGCTTCATTTGTTGGAGCTTAATTTTTGCTTCCTTTACATTCTGGTGTCCTAGCATTGTTGCCTCTACAAGACGTCTCATTTCCTTTCTCTCATCATCCCTTCTTTTGAAATATTCTCTCATAAACTGCTCAGACTATACAGAGATACACATATACAAGTACTGCAGTCATTACTGGGTAAATACCTCTTCCTTCATGAGTGCAACTTTGTCTTTGGTCTCCTGTATAAAGGTCTGCTTGGCGATGATAGCCTCTTCATAGCTTAACTGTCCTTCCTAATAGAGAATATTATAAAGATTAATACATGAATTTCTGTATATGATATGATGGTATACAGTATATTAGCACTATTATGTTTTCCTTACTAAATGTCGTTTCTTTTGCTCTGCTAGTCTTCGAGCTGCTGTCTCTTCTTTGACTTCCCCTTGCCATTTAAAATAATCAGCTGTATCTCTTTCACCAGCTTCTAGCCCAGCTAACCTACATTGTACATGTACAGTATAAGCAATTAAGCATTAAATAAAATTTATTTTGATGAATCATCACTTTAATTTTAGTATTATGAACCAATAAATTTTAAAACATTTTTAGCTCACCTTCTCTCCTCCTCCTCTTCCAATTTCTGTATCCTTGCTCCTTCCCTCAAAATGGCCGTCGTGTTTAGCTTCAGTGAAGGTGCTTCTTTCTATGAACAGGGATTAGAGTGATAGCGTTTCATGTCTACATGCTTTATGCATTATTAATTACTGTTGTTACAGGGACAGGGACTGGTCGAATTGGTTCATATTCTACTCTAAAAATAAATAAATAAATAAATAAATAAATAAAATTACGACTTATTTACTTTGCTTCTCTCTCTTGTATTATCTGCTGAATAACTTTCTAAAAGACAAAAGTACTTGTACATTTTACATGGATCTAATCTCACTTTTGTTTTCTCTGATTTTTCAGTATATGCACAAGAAAATTGAGAAGAATTAGCGTCTTCAAGTTTCTCCTGAGAGAAAAAGAGGTACTTGTATCATAAAAGAGATTAAATTATATAATTGTATATTACTTTTGCTCTGTATTTCTGTGTGTCTCTCATTAGTGCTATCTTTTCTGATTCAAGAGGTGGGACGTACATACTCTTAGGAACCTGGAATTGACACATTTTGACAAACTGTTTTATCACAATTATTAATATAAACTTACTGGCTTATGAGGAGGAATTGTAGGTATCTTTTAATTTAAAAAAGAAAGAAAGGAGGGAGAGTAAAGAGTAAAAAGAGAGACAATTAAATAATGAAAAAAGAAAGAGAGAGAGATATGCATGTATAATTGTAAAAGGACATTTGTTTGTGCACGTATACAAATGCTGTGCTTGTTCTTGTATGTGAAGGAGCATGTGAAGCTAAGGTGCTGACTCTATTCAACAAGCATATTACAATATTGTCGAATTCATGTTAACATCCTCCTCACTATACATAGGCACATCACCAATTGCAACTGCCATAAGGTGAGGGATGTTACCTTATCAATAACAATGAGATTGTGTATAGAAATTAGAATATCATTCACATAATAGGAGAGTGGTCATTTCTACACAACATTTATCAGAAATAATTTTAAAAACAAATAATTCTCTGCTGCCCAATTTTGACAAAATACCACTGTCTTTGGCCCGATTTTTGAGCAGCTTTAAAAATTTGTAAAAAATCCAAAATTGATCAGAATTAGCTCAAACTTCTACACAACATAAATGTGCTAACAACACACATGTACATCCATAATATCCATATACATTGTACATGTACATTCCTATTATTATCCTTATATCATTAATTATAGTCATACAGACACTATGCAATATATTGAGCTCATTAGACTTCCTGTAGTAAGTGTAATGGAGTGTGCTGTGTATCACAAAATCAGCAACAACAGGTCGTCTGTGGTTTTCACGGCTAATTTATTTCACAAATATTAATAAAGGGTTTGTACATACACCTACACAAGTCTACTATTACACTATACAATGCAGTATCTCCATTGAATAAGTACATGTACTTGTATGTGCATCAGTGTATCATAATGTCCATATATAATACATGTACATGTGTAACTTACCTTTTCTGGCGTGGGAACAAGACGAGGTTTGGGATTAGTTAAATTGAATGGTTTAATTGCTAAAGGAAGTGGAGGGGGAGAAAGGGAGAGGGAGGGAGAGGGGGAGAGAGAGTGGGAGGGTGAGGGAGAGAGAGGGAGGGTGAGGGAGAGAGAGGGAGGGTGAGGGAAAGAAGGAGGGTGAGGGAAAGGGAGGGTGAGGGAGAGAGAGAGAGAGGATAAAGTAGAGGTAGGAAAGAGAGAGAGAGGAGATGAATGTCAAAAGAGACAATAAGGAAAAGTAAAGGAAACCAGAGAAAGAGGGAGAGGCAAAGGAAATCCCATCATTGAATACACTAACTTAGAGTACTGAGAACTCATGAATAATGCAGTACAGATAATGAATAAATTTAGAATTGGACTATGATGTAATGCACACGTATATTTGTATGCATACATGACATGCATGTGCGATTACTTGTTGGTGGGATGGTGGAATGATGTGTTGTTAGTTTAAGATTCACTTGTGACTCTAGCTGTTGAATATATCTCTCCAATTGATCTTCATGACTAATAAGAGAATGAGAGAGAGAGAGAGAGAGAGGGATAACACTATCAAGATGTACATGTACAAATTAATGACAACTAGTGCTTGTGTGAGCAATCAAATGTAACTTAATCTTTATAAGAAAGAGCGAAGGCACACACACACACACACACATGTTATGTATAAACATTTACAAACACTCACACATCCAATGAATAACAGTATTTAGTATACAATCAAATAATAAAAATGTTGGACAAACAACAGATTTATGGACATACACATACAGTACAGTAGATCAAGTATAAGATTGAGCACTAATGACAAGTACATGCATACTCTCATGTAATGAAGTGACAAATACCAACATTTATATGTACATTGTACATACATATACATAGAGAGTTAAAACAGACACAATAATACACTGTTTACATGGGCTCCAATTGATGTGAAAAGCAGAAATAATATTATCATATATTAACAAACCACACAAGAAGACTCTTGTCTCCTTTCCTTTCTTCAAAGCATCAAGACACACATAAGTGCATGCTACATCAGTAACTACAAATAAGGATATAATTGGAGTGCTACTTAAAGTACTGTATACTTAAGCTATCACTATGGGATTTTACTAATAACAAAGGCAGCACAGAGCAACTATCTGACACAGCAAGTTATGATCAGTTGGCTGTTACTACTACTGCCATAGTGTAAGACCCCCTCCCTCACTATTGATATACAGTACACCTGCCCACATCACTATGATGATCACTGATAGAATATATAGAAACAGAGTAACTAAAAACAATCACATTAAAGGATTTTTAACATCTCTTTAATGCAGTGTGCTACAATCAATGTACATATGTCTGTATGCTTGCACTTTTTGTCAGACTCACTTTGACAATTGGAGTAGGATATGATCATGAATAAACGCTTCATCATACACCTTACATAACTGTATGAGAAAGAGAGAGAGAAAGAGTAAAATTATAGAGTTTTTAATGGCTCCTACTTCATCCTTGATCCAGCCATGTAAATTATCATGGCTCAGGATAAATTTCAAGAACTGCAAATGTTTGCAAAATCATGTCACTTGCTAAAACATAAATGTGTTACTTTATAAATTTTGATCGTGCTCTGACTTTCCAGGAGTCTCTTTAACTGTGGGATGCCAACCTCTTCTAGTCTCAGTAATATCAAATAGCTTATTACTGAGAGGGAGAGAAAGAAAGAGGGAGAGAGAGAGAGGGGGGGGAGAGAGAAGAGTGTATTAGTAGCTAATTGAATGATAGTGAGAGAGTGAGTAAAATGATCAATGGCCCATTCAACAATCATAATTCCTAGTGACAAACTGATTTAATCCTTGAACAAATGAGCCATGAATGATACCATGGGGCCAGGAGATGAGGTTAAACAAGAGTAGCCACAAAATCAATAAGAAGTGAACACACACACACATGTACATGTACATGTACATGCACATGTACTTGCTCGCATTAATTGAGTATTAGGAGCCACACAAAGAGAGTATGAGAAGCATCATTATTTATTTATTATAGTAATAATAAACAATACTTTATGTGTAAATAGTATTGAAATACTAGTAGAACAACCCATAAATTTATCATCATTTTTCATCATCATCCTTGTACATGTACATTGTACACAATACTAATCCTTTATATACAATATAAAAGACTCATGCATGAATAGTCTGAAATTCTCTATGGCTACAACCAGGAGCTACAACATGTTGTGAAGTAGGTGATGATATGTTGAGTACATTATTTAGATTCTAAAGTGCTCCCAGTCTATGAATAAAGTGTCAACAACAAAACAATCCATTGACTCATTGATGGTCTCATGATTGGGTGAGCTTTATGTAAATAATGCAACAATGGATCCTTTTACGTCAATTGTCAAGACACAATAAAGTGGGAGAAACTGTGACTTCATTTATTAAAGAAAACAGAATAACCAGTACATTGCATACAGTATGTTACCCTTCTAGTTTATCAGTAGTCATCATGCATAATGAAAACTCATGACACATGACACATGACTATGACTGTATAGTGTATCATTGTGTATGACTGTTAGTATAATGCTTATGATAACTATACAGGTGGTGTACCTATTATATGTGGCCTTATTTCATTACAAAATGAAGCATATTCTTGGTATTTGGATTATGATATTTTAAGTTAAGTACATGTATATAATCATTATTATCATAGTGCAGGGTTGTTTTGAAATTAGTAAACACAATTAATGTATTTTTTATACATGCCAAAAATACTAACAACAATACTACAGATATACAATACATTAATATTATTATTATTATTTTTATTATCATTATAAAAACAGTAAGAAGGGAGAAAGGAATAGGAACAAGGGAGGTAAATATGAAGAAAGAAAGGAGGGAGATTATTGCTATCTCACCATGATAAAGACTAGAGTCAGAATGAAGACACAATCCAACATTACTGGCATAATACCTGTCTACTAGTACCTAAAGTGGGGGAGAGAGAGGAGAGAGGTAGGGGGAGAGAGGGGGAGAGAGAGGGAGAGAGAGGTAGGCATGCATTAAATAATTATTATGTCTATATTCCATGCGGGGTGTTCAGCATGATTAACCTGTTCCTCTCAAATGCAACATCCCACATTTCTCACTTTATCCTTACAGTTCTCCCCCTCTCTCAATTTAAAAATAAAACTGTACAAAAGATATGCAAGTTATAAAGCACATTGTAGTTAAATAAGTACAAGATGCCGCTATCTTTTAATCCTAACATGAAGTGTCAATAACAAGTGGCTATGCATGTGTGATGAGACGGTGTATAATGTACTGTTGTACACTGCTTTAACAGGACAATTAGTAACAACACAAAATTCCATTAGTTTCATTGTCATAAAATCCGTAACAAGCAGAAATCTATTTGTTCCATTGTCAAGAAATCCGTGACAAGCAAAAACCCATTAGTTCCATTGTTACGAAATCCGTGACAAGCAAAAACCCATTTCTTCTATTGTCACGAAATCCGTGACAAGCAAAAACCCATTCCCTCCATTGTCACGAAATCCGTGACAAGCAAAAACCCATTAGTTCCATTGTTACGAAATCCGTGACAAGCAAAAACCCATTTCTTCTATTGTCACGAAATCCGTGACAAGCAAAAACCCATTCCCTCCATTGTCACGAAATCCGTGACAAGCAAAAACCCATTAGTTCCATTGTTACGAAATCCGTGACAAGCAAAAACCCATTTCTTCTATTGTCACGAAATCCGTGACAAGCAAAAACCCATTCCCTCCATTGTCACGAAATCCGTGACAAGCAAAAACTCATTCCTTCCATTGTCACAAAATCCGTGACAAGTAAAAACCCATTGGTTCCATTGTCACGAAATCCGTGACAAGTAAAGACCCATTAGTTCCATTGTCACAAAATCCGTGACAAGCAAAAACCCATTAGTTCCATTGTCACGAAATCCGTGACAAGCAAAAAACCCATTAGTTCCATTGGTACATGTACACATAGTGTAGAAGTATCAAACAATTGTATAAATGGTACAGCTTTAATGATAAAATAATTTGTTGTTAAAATGTGAAAAATATTTTGCTATAATCTCACATTCTCACTTCCAGGACAAAAAATAAATAAAATAACAAAAGTGTGCCCCTCCCTCACTATAGCAGCAGTACCTTCAGTAAAGGACTGAAACGCATGCAGCCTCCAAAAACCTCAGACAGAAACTCCTTCTCATTATCAGACAGATCCTATGATGCAAAAATAGAGATAGACATGTAACAGAAAATTCACTCACTCACTGTATATACATGTATATGCATATACTGTAGATATGTAATGTACTTATGCTGTACATTATAAATAAGTACTTATATATAGTAAATGCTACCAACACTAAGCTATGCAATCAATGAACTGAGAGTGCTCTTTCTACAAATAATGGTTTCATGCTTTTCTCAGCTTACCCAGGCTGTCTCTAATAACAGAGAGTAATGATTTTCATAACACACTATTGTGGACTTTCCCTTCAAATTTACCTTTGATAAGCTTTTAGTGACACTGCAGAACCACACGTGCATGTATGTATAGTTAGCTACAAAACTCAAAATGTACATATAAGGTTAACAGTGCTACTAGTGTGAGTAGTGTCATTTTGAATGTGAAGAACAATTATACTATGGGGTATATATGCTTTATCAATAATTGTGCTAGTTTCAGTCACAAGTTCTTTTCAAAATTATTATAAATTCATCGTCTCATTTATCTACATTATATTACACAATATAATTGTCTGGATTAGGTCTTACAAGACTTGTCTCTAGTTGAAGGTATTCTTTAAGATGTGTCTCAATAGCAATCCTATCAGGCCTGAAGGATGAGAGAATCCTACAGCAATGATTGATTATGTCATTTCTAAGCTCTGATGATGACATGATCTAAAAAATATCCTATTACCAGCAAACAAATGACCTAAAATAACAAAAATAAGCAAAATTGTATTTACTAGTCTAAGAGCTCAAGTCCGCCATTTGTATAGTTGCTATGCAACGCCATAAAAATGGGTGTGGTTTTATGATAATTATATAAGAAGAGTTCCATCGCCTGCGCCTGCATCAAATCAACGTGCAACTGGATATTCTTCAAAAAAGCCTAGCAGTATGATCATGATTCTCAGCCTTGGGCTCCTCTCTCTTCTTCTCCCCTTATCTCAAGCTAGTCCTGTATCTACAGTCAGCACCCACGCCTTTGATTTGGGCCCACTAGACTCCTGCAGCCTTCCAACCAGCCAGCAACTCGGTAGCTGCAGCGGAATAGTGAACTATGATGTACCTAGCGTTCTACTCTCAGACAAGATCTTGGCCATAAAGCACAAGAGGATAGCTGGCTATTGGTCTCAAGGGGTCAGTAATGAGATGCAGGGAACCGGTAACGGAACCCAGGCTGAGGTTTGTGGTAATTGGATTTTGGCTCAGAAATGCAGGGAAGAATTCCCTCCTTGCGACCAAGCGACGACAACCAATAAAACTGTCTCTTTCTCGACCTCATCCTGTAGCAGCCACCCATGCATCAATTATGAGCCTTCCTGTGGTCTATCTGCTTCTACAACAGTTTCATTGACATCCTGTCATGCAGTTACATCTTTTACCGATTACAACTACAACTATTGCAACTCTCTTTCTGGCTGGTCTACCTCTTACATCACCAAATGGATGCACGTTCTTCTGCAAGAAGTAGAAAACGACGTGTCTGAATTTGAGACTACATTCACTACTGAGATTGGAAGACAAATATGTCTTCCACTGTATGCAGAGCTCCTGTGTGGATCTGTTGGACGCTGCTCTGAGCAAGGGACCAGAGCTGAACTGAATGCTACTAGAGAAGTCTGTACTACATTGATGAACTGGTGAGTTACTACTATAATTCAATATTAACACCACATTTTAACCACATGTACTTGTTTTTGCATTCTCATAACTATCTCACCTCCCCTAGTGCCAATTTTGCTTGTATGGGTGCCATGAAGCTTGCCATAATGCTTGTATGGGTTTAATTTCTCAGGCTTACTCCATAATCTATGTAGGTCATCAGTTGCTTATTCCCACCTCAGTGTAGCATGGGATATATTGTATAGTATAGCTGCCTCTTGAATGCCGTCGTGAATGAATATGATAGCACTTAGCTACTCAGTTTGCAATGCCAATTCCCAACTTAGCACAGGCAAACAGTCGTGATATGGAGCATAATGAATTTAGTTAGCAAGTACAGAGCTTAGTCGATCCATCTGTTGTTTGCTTGCTTCTCAGTCTCTCACTACCTTATACAGTAGGACAGTAACTACTAGTATAAACTGTTACTTAATATAACAGTTGTGATACAAGAAAGGGCTTGGAATTTTACTTATATATACATAATTAAAATATAATGTATACTGTGAATACTGTGATTAATGAGCTGTAGTGTACTTATCAAATTGCTGGCGCCTCTTTTCTTGTGTTTTATGTATTCTATAGTCTATACAAAAAAAATACAATGTCTACTCAGTCATTACAGAGACTGCTACAGCATATGATGAATGTGTGGATAATAAAGATTAGCTTACTAACAGTGCACAAATCATAAGTAAAAGATTTAATTCAGTGGTGTCAATCAATGTAATTGGTTGCTGCAAGTCACAGCAAGTGACATGTATGTGACTACATATTTGTATTGTAATTCCATCACAAGCTCAATTCTTATTCTATTTATCTTCTTTTTAGTGTTGGTAATAATCAAAAAATGTTACTCTTAAAGTTCATAAATTGCTCGAACTACATCAGCGTCAGTGACAAAGAAGCAACAATGGCTACGCCTATAACAGATCCCACAACTGCCCCTCCACCAACAACAGAGGGGCCACCAGTAACAGATGGAACTCCTAATACAATAAGCTCTTCCACATCTCAACCTCCTACTACAAGACCAATGACTAGTACAGCAACTGGTCCTCCGGTAGTAACCTTTCCTGGAAGAGCTGTCTCTGCTGCTTCTTCTCTTAGCTCCAGATTCTCTGTACTGCTAAGTTTATTGTTATGTATCGTACTTGCTGTTATTGTATTATAATAGACTTATACATTCAACAAACTGTGTCACTTTATCCCCTCTATATTATTATCATAATACTTGATTAACTGGCTGTCATTATTATAATGCTAATCCCTCTCTTCTTTATTTAACCTTCATTATTGTTGTGTTCTTTATTATTATTATTATGATGCACAGTTACTGATTATAATTAAAGAGACTAATAATATTATTTAATAAGAGAAGGCTTGACATAGTTTTCTTGGTGGGAGCATGTGAATTATTAGCTTTGTTGATAACACAGTGCTAACTCAATTAAAGAATGTGTCTCCTTAGCATTTTGTCACATTCGTGTGTATGATGATCAATACTTTGCCATCTGTATATTTACAAAACAAATATGGACTAAAAGTGTTAAGTAAAGTTAGATCTATGTGATGTAACAAGATAGACACTTCATAATGATACACAGCACAAAATGGTATTTTTATCATTGCAAGGACAATAGTTGATATGGGTTCTGTATGTGCTGTCACAAGTTGAACTGATATTGGGGAGGCATGGATGAAATGGGGCAAGCCTCAATAGGATCTCTTGTCATTAATTTGCAAATGCATTCATATTTTTACATAAAATTTTTAAAGCATTATAAAACTAACAAAATCTTTTTGCTATTAAAATATAGCAAACTAAATTATTACAAATAATAATTTAGTTTATTGCAATGTTACAAAAATTAATCAGCAATAAAATCAATTGAAAAACCTACAACCCTTTGTTGTAATAAAGGTGAGAATCTGTTGTAGCTTCTTGTAACTCTTTTTCTAATTTAGTCACTGGTATCTATATACATATAAGAAAAAAGCAATAATGTCATTAATCCTGCTATAAATAGATCCAAGTACTATATTTAGAAGGAGCTAGAGCATTAATATTATGCATACAAAGAATTTGAGAAAACTATTAATTTTTATAATAATAAACTGTTGCAATAACGTTGTCAGCAAATAAAATTTGAGTTTTGATTCTAGCAGTATACCATATTTTAAGGAAGGGCATGCATGAATTGTAAGAGGTCACAAGGACAGAGTTTAATCATGCGTCTTGACTCTCTTTGGCTTTTGCTTAGTAAGTGCATGCCCACACGGAAACTCACTGTACACAATTATGATAATTTAGAGTATACTGTCATTACTGTGTATACTTGAATACTTACAAGTACTGAGTACAGACAAAACATAGGGTTCATTAGGATGGAAGAATCTGCTTCATGTAAGCATATGACTAGAAATCATATGTATCCTTTAAACGTAGGGCTTCAATCCAGCCAATACACAGTACATGTACCAATGCTTTATCAGCCAATTCCATATTAGAGAGGAGTGGCATTAGATCAGAGGATAATGGGAAATGTACGGCATTTGTTTGACAACTTTTTAATTATCCTAATGGCATCAATATTTGCTTAAAGGACAAGGTCAAACGAATGTAAGAGGATGATACATCATTGCCTATATTGACTAGGAGGAAAGCAAAACATTATGCTGTGTACAAAGTTTGAGCTATTCCCGAGGAGTAATTTTCAAGTTATGAGCATTTAAAAAATTTTTAAATGGCTCCAAAATTACCCCAAATTTTTATTACATTTTCTGATACATATTGATGTCCTTATGCTGTGTAGAAAGTTTGAGCTGATTCTGACTTTAATTTTTTAAGTTACAGCCATTTTAAGAAAACACTAAAATTCTGAAAAATACCCAAGACTATAGCCCATGGTTTTTTTCAAAAAATGGCTCCAAATCACCCCAAATTTTTATTACATTTTCTGATACATATTGATGTCCTTATGCTACGTAGAAAGTTTGAGCTGATTCCGACTTTAATTTTTCAAGTTACGGCCATTTTAAGAAAATGTCAAAATTCTGAAAAATACCCAAGGCTATAGCCCATGGTTTTTTTCAAAAAATGGTTCCGAAATCATCCCAAATTTTTATTACATTTTCTGATACATATTGATGTCCTTATGCTACATAGAAAGTTTGAGCTGATTCCGACTTTAATTTTTTAAGTTACGGCCATTTTAAGAAAATGTCAAAATTCTGAAAAATACCCAAGGCTATAGCCCATGGTTTTTTCCAAAAAATGGTTCCGAAATCATCCCAAATTTTTATTACATTTTCTGATACATATTGATGTCCTTATGCTACGTAGAGAGTTTGAGCTGATTCCGACTTTAATTTTTCAAGTTACGGCCATTTTAAGAAAACGTCAAAATTCTGAAAAATACCCAAGGCTATAGCCCATGGTTTTTTCCAAAAAATGGCTCTAAAATCACCCCAAATTTTTATTACATTTTCTAATACATATTGATGTACTTATGCTGTGTAGAAAGTTTGACCTGTTTCTGACAAGTAATTTTCAAGTTACGAGCATTTTTAAAAAGTAGCCAATTTTTGAAAAATACCCAAGGCTATAGCCCACAGTTTTTTCTAAAAAAAGAAATCAATCCAAATTTTTATTATATATTTTGATGCACCAGGGACATTACCCATACTGAAAAGGTATGAGCTACAAATGCTAATGATAATTAGCTAAAGTTTTGACTGGAGGGTATTATATTATCTCCTAGTTATGCAACTTTAAAAATTGATTGCATAGTACAGACATGATGCAAGAGAGATAAAAAAAGTAAGTTACTAAACATTGGGCGCAGTCACGATAATCAAAATACTATGATGTAGCTTTTGTTCTACATAAAAGAGTTTTGAGTAATTTGTTTTCTAGTTTTTTTCATAAAACAATAGGTGAAGGATTGCAATCAAAATTGTCATATAATCATAATGGCCCAATTTTTGAGCAACTTAAAAATTCATAAAAAATCCAAACTTGATCAGAATAAGCTCAATTTGAAAAATAACATAAGTACCTATATATACATATCAAATTAAATATAAAAAATTAAGAATTTTCTTCTTTTCATTTTTGATGAAATTTGGCTAAAGCAACTCATGTATCAAAAATAAAATTAAAAATTATAATTCCCATAGGCCACACACAGTGCATCATTTCAAATTAGAACTAAAATAATGACAATATATTGACATATGAGCTCAAATTGAGTCATCAAATTACACAATAACCAAAAAAGAACAAGTGATTCCATATTAAGCAGGTCATGCTATCATTAGCTAATCCCATTACTTCTCATTGCTTTAGAAAGGATGCATCATACATACACAGACTTCCTCAACAAATCAGGGAACAACATTTTCTGATTAATCTTTATACATACAACAAGGGACATCATAACAGAATGTTTATATACAGCTGATGACAGCCTGTGACATCAAACTAAATCATGTACATGTAATTATACAGGACCTTTAATTTCCTATACCATATAGCAGGAAATTTTGAAGGGAATTAATTTTTTTGCAAATTTGGCGTTTTGACAGCCATTCGCCAAAATTAAAATCCACCATTTTGAGCCATTATATGCATGCTCAATGGCACGTGGCCACTAATTCGCCAAATAAAATTCGACAGTCACCACAAAATTTAGCAATTCGCCAAAAATTTTAGTTCCTCCAAAATTTCCCAGTATATAGTATACTACAACAAAAGTGAGCCCAAATCATCTAGAAGCTATGCCCAAGGGTAGTTACATACAGAATTATAAGCAGAGGATGACATAGTTGAAGGTTTTAAAAATAACTGTCCCTTTAAAAAGCTGACAAGGGAGTTCTGGTTGTCATCACAAAAATGATAAAAAGCATTCATTTTCAGGAGTCATGCTATTGTAAAAATGAGTGGCTTCTTCCCTTACAAATAAAATGAAAAATAAAAAAACCTACATTCATCTCAGAGAAAAGAAACAGTTTATCATACATTATACAGGAGAGTGGCTATAAAGACATCATTAATAAGTAATTTCAATAAGGATATTAAAATTATAATATGTACATTCACAATATGTACATTCACAATATGTACATTCACATTATGTACATTCACAATATGTACATTCACATTATGTGCATTCACAATATGTACATTTACAATATGTACATTCACAATATGTACATTTACAATATGTACATTCACAATATGTACATTTACAATATGTACATTCACATTATGTACATTCACATTATGTACATTCACATTATGTACATTTACAATATGTACATTCACATTATGTACATTCACATTATGTATATTCACATTACGTGGATTCACAATATGTACATTCACAATAAATAATACTGACTTTAGTGTATTGAGGGAAGAGAGCAATAGCAACTGGTAATGTAACAGCAAAACAAAGTGTAGCTATGGAAGCACTCAAAGGCATCCTCATACGTGGATAGTTAGACCAGAAAGAAGTCCTGTAGATAAAGACTTAAAATTAAAATACCATCTTAAAGCTTGCACTAACTTTTCAATGAATGACATGATGATTGGAGGAAGCACTAAGATTGGAGCTGGTAGGAATATTCTTGTTAAGGCAGTCTCAAAGACAGCCTGTGGTACACAAATAAAACAAATAATAAAAAAAACAAATACACTTTTCCTTCTTTTTTCCTCTCTTTATCATTCCCTTCTCTGCTCCCTCTCTCCCTCCCTCTCTCTCTCTCTCTTTCCCCTCTCTAATCTCTTTCCTTCAGTCTCTCTCACTTGCTTTGCTGCTACAACAGATGTCCCAACACTATTACCATCCTTATCAACAACTTCAATGCCCTCAGACAGCTCATTGTTACGCATCAGAATAACGTTGCAGACGTTAGCAGATGCTATGCATAAAAAAAACAAGCAAGGCATTGGAGAGACAAAACAAAAACAATAATATCATTTTCAGATTCAGAGAAGCATAAAGAGACAGTCATGTACAAGATAAAATAAAGAGAGGGAGAGAGAGAGAGAGGAACAAATTTCCTACCTACAGCAGGAAAAGGGACAAAACGCTGAATTAATATTTTGGTGACCGGCTTTAGGTTTTGAGCCTTTTTGATAAGCTTGCTGAGTCCTACCTGTGAGAGAAGAATAAAAAATAAATTGAATTATTGATAACGGAGATAGAAAAAGGGCAAGATGAAACGACATAACAAATTGATCAATAGAAGAACAAAATAAAAGTAGAAGAGGAAGAACTGAAAGGAAAAAATGAAAAGGAGAAGGCAAAAACAAGATGAGTGAAGAGAAATGAAAATAAACAAAGCCATAGAACATACAGCAATAGAAACTGCTGAAGTGACAGCTCCAACATAACCCAATATGAACTTGCTGGTAGGAGTTGGCTAGAAGACCAGAACAAAAACAGTAAAGAAAACTGATAAGGAATACAATATTTATATTCAACAAAAGCACATTGGCTATTAAAATGAGCTCATTTATCGCCTACAGGTAAAGCTACTTTCACAATAAAGGAAGTTTATAGTACAGACAAGTATAAAGGAGCTTTGTTGTAATTACTCATTTAACTTATAAAACTAAAAATATCATTTATACTTACTTTTGTTGCATTTCTATTAGCGTAATTCACACCGGCATTATGACTCTGATTCAACCACTAAAAGGGAGAGGAGGAGAGTGACCAACATAAAATGAATATACGCAACCCACACAATCAAACAGGAGCATAATTACATTTGAGTTGTATCCAATTACTTGATAATAATTCAAAGACATGTTTCACAACACGAATTACAGCTGCATAACTCAATGACTCATAGCCCAGCCATTCAACAAACAAATTACAAATTACAGTTTCTCATAAATTTGCTTACTTGCCAAAATATCATCTGGCTAAACGATGGATTTGGTAACAGAAGCCCCACAACCTTTGCGAATGGAGGGAGGGAGGGAGGGAGGGGGAGAGAGAGTAAACGAGAAAGAGAGAAAGGAAGAGGAAGGAGGTTTAAGATAAAACCATAAATATTATGTCAGCAATACAAGTAATTAAACCATGTGTCTCATTAAGTCATTAATCAATACAAGACATAAAGGAACGGCTAGACTACACATAACATGACCATATCATTACACAATAAAGACTCTATAGTTCCCAAAGATAACAGCTGCAACACCACAAAATATATGCACGTGCATGTGGACTCAAAATTACCAAATGTCATAATCTTTACCTAATCATACATGGGAATCTTAAATTACATCAAGCAATACCGGTATAATATATTTCTACTCATAATAATTATGTAAACATTAAACTGCAATGTTTGTGCTTTCGTATGGCACTAAACTCCTTTAGACTGAGGAGCTGTTTATAATGAGAAATTTCTCCATCAATGGCAAGAATCAGAAGGCACAAAAGCTACAAACACTTTCCAAGAAAGAAAGAAAATATACGCATATGCACAACGCTACACATTATACACAAAAGCAATGCAAACTTTATAAAATAAACATGTACATGTACTTTAAAACTAGAATCACTTGTTAACTATGTAAAGTATGTCAACAAAAGCATATACTCTCCCCAAATTACAAATGTTGTGGGAAAAGTGTGGGAGAGAGAGAGAGAGAGAGAGGAAGAGAGTTAGAGGGAGGAGGAGGAGGATAATAGTAGGAGTCACAACAATTCACTTTCATATCAGCATGATTACAATTCCTCAGTAGAGGGGCTGTGTTCAAGTTACTGCCAACAAAAATTACTAGTATATCACTATGGTATATCATGACTCATACTATTTATAAATTAACTGCAAGCTTGCATTCAGTTAATGTATAGCTTATACACACAATAATCCGAGTAATTGAAGTATAGCTTCATATCGAATTGAAACTTGTATCATTTCCTCATTGAAAAAAATGCATTGATGATGATGATGATGCACGGCCTGTGTACGTGACTTGTCCAGTACTGGGCCGGTCACGCAACTGAAACTGGCATAATCTCTTCCAGTGACAATGCACTAACTTGCAGCAAATAAGGCAAAGCATGCAGGATCACTTCCACTATCAACTATGCAGCCATGACAGCAGTGTATGACAGCATGTCGTGATAAGGTGGGATCAATGACACAATGTGACACAGAGTGTCCTATCAGCCTAATGAATGATCTGGTTTAAGAGATATGGGACAATAGTGGCCATTATAGGAATACAATGTGAAATTACCGGATCTGTGACGTGCATACAAGTACATGCACATTAGAGGGTTAGTTCTTAAATGAAATCATGAATTTACTATATAGTTACTAAAAATGCATACATCGTGTATATTTGTGCCAAGCATAATATCCTGCCACTGCAATTATAGTAAGGCAATCCTAAAATATAGTTTCACTGACTCAGATCCTGTTCAATAGATTAAAATAATCACACACACACACACACACACAATGATACTATATACATGTATATACACATTTCATGTGTGTATTTACTCATTGATAATAATTCACTACAAGATGGAAGTGACTCTTTGTCTCTGTTTAGACAAATGACTCATGACTCATCACTGTATAAACTGGATGTAGAGTACTAATTCCATTAGACATCACAACAAGGAAGTAAACACAGGATATTGGGAACATAAAGACACCTTCTTGATAACATTACGCTGACAATAGATTCAATAATGCACAGTCTTGCACCATCACATAACAATCAGACACAGACTATACTATACAAATATTATGAGATTGTTTATATGAGGAGCCTATGGACACGAATGCACTTTTTGACGAAACAAGCAAAACAGGAAATAGAGTTTAATTCTGGGTTTCCCACAAAGTTTGTTAAGTGTCCTAAAAGGCATGCTTCATGAACTGACAAGCCTTATAGCATATGAAGTGACTTTAAAAATACAAATTTGATCAAACTTTTGCCATATTTTCAAGCAATTTGATTTTTGATTGCATTCTACCAAAGAAACTCGTGATTGTATTATATTAATACTTACCGTGACTGATCCAAATGGCACATAACCTAAAAGGTAAGAAGATAATGTATCAAATTAGTGCAATGTTTTAATTGGATTATTAATTGCTTCACCTGACATCCGAAATGGTAGGGGTACCTTTTTCCCAGTATCAGGATGAATTATAGCCTAAAAAAGTAAAAAAATAAACAAGGGGAATCTTTTTTCTCATTTAAAATAAATTCATAACCGGAAACTCATAAAATTCATTCTTCTCCATTCAAACATGTTTACCATTACTATTCACCATTACAATGCAACACTATAGTCTATACAAGGCATGGTTAATGTATTCATGGACGTGGACAAACAAAATAAGCAACAGCTTCAACAACAACAACAACAAACACACAATCCTCTAATGAATCGAAATAGAAGTATAAAATAATGATATCACCAACAGTAAGACGGAAACCAACAAACAACTTTACTAACACAAATACAATTTTAAGAATAACACAATGATATGTACTACGTCATGTATCATGCATATGTACATGTACAACACACACAATCACATAACAATGGATATACTCTTAATACTATGTTATGCTTTGAACAGCTTATACATACCCACACAGTCTTGTTTACTACCATTACAGCATACATACACAACCACATTTATGTTCATACATGTGCATGTAACATGCATGTGTGCATGTACATATACGTACATGTACATGTACATGTACATGCGCATGTACATATATGTACATGTACATGTGCATGTACATGTACACAAACAACATGAAGCCATGTCATTAAAAGGATGTTGTTGTTATTGTAGCTTAAAAGTATGATTCCCTCCAAATGTCTTGGAAGATCTGTATGTCCTTTACTTAGTACTTGTAAAAACATAAATGTGCATGTACACACAGGCACAAAATTACATGGATACGGTATAGCAGGTGTTTCAGAATGACAAACCTGTTTGATCTTCTGAGCTTCCCATAACTAATAAAGGATGCAGAGAAAAGGGAAGAAAAATAGAGGAAGGGAAGAGATGAGGAAAGAGAAGGAAGGGAGAGAGAGAGAGAGTTTAGGTAATCATGACAAAATAGAAAATAATCATTACCAGGTATAATGACGCTATAGCTATTATGTTCAGGTCCTACGACTAAAATTCAATTTACTTTAAACTTTGTTTGATCAGGATGCACATGTAATTGGACTTAAGATCTAATTGGATGCATTCCGATTAGCATATATAACCTGAACTTCAGACTTATTTTAGTCATAGAATACAATCAAAACTATACCACCACCCACAGGTACATCAGCACACAAGATTGTCATACACATACATGATGTAACATGTATCAAGAGAGTAAATAATAATGGATTCATGGATGCATGCACAGAATAGCTTAAGGGTAGAGAACTGATACAGATGCAGATAGTGTCACAAGAGACAAACATGTGTCTACATGTACATGCATCATGTACGATGTAACGTCTTATTAGAACAACAGAGACAGGTATACTGACTAAGATATACTCACCCAAAAATAAGCAATGGGGGGTCTATTGACAAAACAGTAATACTAGTCTATATAGCCTGAACTTTCAGTATATCTAGTGATGCTTTTGTCATAATGCAAGAATGATAAAAGGTCAGGGCTCAGATACACATTACCACAACATAAGAACATTACAACAAATACACTTTACAGAATCACAGAATATAATATGTATTGAAAGACTGCATTATATACAACTCTCATGGTATTTCCATTACTTCATAAACAACAAAACTGGTTCATAAGAGAAGGTACAGATGAGGTGGTTTTACAGTACAAAAAAGCTCATTTCCTCCAAAACCACTATAACAAGAATGGATTCCACAACATATTTACTAACAATAACTAATCTTGAGGAAGATCTTTCAAAGAATGTCAGTGTATTCTCAAAACATGGTCATTTGATGAAGACAGAAGCGACAACAAAGTGACATAATTTGTTTTCAAGGCAACGAAGAGTGCCAAAGACAAGGACCAAGGAATGAGGATGTCACTCGTCAAAATACAATGACAACTTAAAGCTATACAACTACATGTACACAACAAATACATTGTGTAGGTACATCTATAAGTACAGGTGGCCTGGCCACATGTCTTCTTGTACACCGTGCACTTCTCAGTACAGAGTAATTCGACTGAGAGTAACTTAATGATATCAATGTTATTATAACAACTAACTAAATCCTAAACACAAACACGTATTAGATGGAGGCACAGATGCATAAAGCCGCAAGCAGTTTACCATTACAATTATATCATGATCAGATCAGAATTAGGAAATAAAGCTGATTCAAGATAAGGAACTGTAAGCGTGTGTAATCTACAGTGATTGGTAGAAAACAAAGCAATGATGTAACTGGTATTAGTGAAATTATGACGCATTGCTCAATAAGAGAAGGTGGCAGAATTGTGTATAGACAATCACAAAATGATATTTTCATATGCTACAACAAAATAATTAATAATATATAAAATAATATTAATATTATTATTATTAATAATAGCAAGCAGATTGAGGCTTAGAACCATTAGTAGATAAGCTTGAATATTCTGTATATCCCTATACTCTTTGCCAGATCACAGATCAAACGATTGCAATATGTTTAGCATGCATCTCATATCAATATCACCTGTAATATCATAAGGATAGGCAACATTTCATCATTGTTTATATGTCAATTGAAATCACAAAACATTGTACCAACAGAATCAGGAACATGACTCTGCACACGGTCAATAAGTTACCAGGCAACATAAAAGTCATGCAAGAAAATGACATATTAACATGGACATTATACACATTACCAAACAATAAAAGTATGAATGGAATTCAACTATGCAATCATATTCGTGACATGTATGGTAAAAACAGATCTGAACTAATAAAATGATAATTTGTTAGTCACGAACGTTTATTATGCCCTAAATGGCACAAACCTCCACCTAAATGATGTAAGAAATTTTTTGCATACTGAACAAGAAGTTCCAGCACCACATTACAATGCTAGGAATTACTGGTACATATCATGTGTGTGTGTGTGTGTGTGTGTGTGTGTGTGTGTGTGTGTGTGTGTGCGTATATGTGCGTATGTGTATGAATTTCAGTGAAGAGAGTCCAAGGGAAATTAGATTGGTAGCAAGGAACTAATGAGTGGCTTGAGAGAAAATATTTGCATACAGTTAAAAACATTGAGGGTAGATACACATGAAAAAGGAAGACACTATTAAAAGTAAGCCTGCATGGACAGCAATTTATAATTATTAAGGAGGAGGAGGAAATGGAACATTCTAGCATAGAGTGCGAGACATCAAACAGGCGTAAACAAGTGCAAACATAAATACATTAATTGTACTTCCTAACTGGTATAATACAGCTATATACTAGATTGAACTGCCCCAGGGGCAGGTGCTATAGTACAGGGACAGGTGCATCGCAATGTATAAACTTTAAGGTTAATTAAAATATTATAGTCTGATGACTTCAGCTCATGTTTTCCTATTATGTAAGACTATGCAAGTACCCTGTATTAATCATAGGAGCGGTCACTGTTTGTAATGGTCACATGAATACTGACTCATCATCTTCTTATGTAACTGAACCCCTCCTCAAGTGTGACTTGCGTAAATGACCACTGTAATACAGAGTAAATAGCCTGTGTAACCGCATTCATTATATGCACTGTTATACACTGGACATGAATTCAATGAACTTATGGACTTTCGTGTACTAGTAAATGATATCATTATGAATTTCCTCTCTCCGATCTCAGTATCTGTCAGCCCTGCTTCTTTCATTTTCTTTCCAAACATTGAAAAGTAACAAACAGGGTACACACTACACAACATGTTAGGCTTCTTTTAGTAACGCACATTGTACACAACATGAAAGACAAACAGGGTCAAAGATTGTTATTCTGAAATATGGTCTACAGTCCAGAGTTGTGAGAATAAGTCGAATATGAAACAAAATCTTTCCTTTGAAGTCAGTACTCGATACACATACTCGCGTTCAAAGCATACATAAAGATTCTGTGTACACATGAATACAATAGGAAGCAAAGTTCGCACAGACACACTTTCTTAATGAAATCAAATGAACCATAGATAGACACTGATAGCAATGGGGTAAGGACAATATGACTGTCTCACACTTTCATCATTGTACACAGAATCTATTCAAGGGACTTATATAGTACTATTATGATAATTGGTACATTATGATAATAATAATAATAATGCTTAGGGCTTCATAATAGGATTAAGCAGCCTATCAAACAATAACCTGTCCGTTATGTGGAACCAGAACTTGTAGTACTTGCACAAATGTTGTGTAACTTTTAGTGAAAACCCATAATACTCACCACAAATTATCATTAAAGGTTTTGGTACCAAGTATAATTGCAGTGGTTATGCAAATCAGAACTATGCCTACATGGAAACAGCTAGAGCATATAATAGTACTGTATACTAATAATGATATAATAATATTAATCGCAGTCAATTACACAGGCAAGAGCCCATATGCATGTAGTAATTGAAAGTACATGTAACAACTAACCACTGACTCTGAAACTCACAACAAAAAGGAGTAAAATGATGGCACACAGAGTGACAAAGGGTATGTCTAGATTTGCTTGCATTTGCATGTATCATGTACATGCATACATTGTACATGTAGGAGTGAGACTCGGCATTGATTGAGTTATAAAATAAACAAGTCTACAATAATGTTGATTCATTTCCTCCACAAACAATAGAGGGAACCACCAAAGACAACTATCTAACGAAGCATACACATGGACATGCACATGCGCGCATTCATTCACTATGTCAATTTATGCAGATACAAATTGTGACATAAAGTTGAAAAAACAACCTCTTCCTTTTCAATCTGCTTTCCCAGTTCCCCTTAAATGCTAATCTCTCTCCCTTTCTCAACTGGATTTGAAGCAGTAGACTAATTAGCTGATTGCTATCATCCTTCAATGTTTATTTAAAGACTGGCAATGATGGTTTCAAGATTACTATACACCAAAACAATAGCTCAGCTACTAGACTCGCTGTAGCCAGGAATAGGGAAATCCAATCCTAAGTTAATGCATCATATGAGCTTAATATAATAGTGCCATATATATATATAATTGTGTTAGCTAAGATAGTTGAGTAGTAGGAGTTTTTAAATTGGATATGCTAATGCAATATGCAGTGGATGTCACGAGACTAGACATGCAGCATTTATGGGCTAATGAAAGACACACGTGTGCAGCCCAATCCAACAGGCCATAACTTTATTGTGTGTTTTCATACAGAGCACATTAGTAGTGCATGCTTTACTAAGAGCACGTACATTAGATTATTAAGATAGGCTGTAGAACACACAAGTGCCTTATTGTACACACACACAAACACTTGCTTAATCACACTCGCACATTAGCAATGAACACAAACTTCATGTAGTGTATTGTCAACTTTAGAGCTCTCGTACAATTAACGGAATATTGCACAATACAGCCATTGACCATTTAATTCCAAGATTTAGCGATACTGGGACATTTGCAGTGCATGCTAGAGTCCCCAATACATGTACATGCACGCAATCAGCCATAAAAGCAGTCATGGGCATCAACTTCCAATTATTATACATAACATGAGTTCCAGTTAGTTTCTGACACAAGTACAAAGTCATGCATTTCAGCCAAAAGACAAAGGGCCAAACAATCCATTCAGAAAAAGACACTTTGCATCAAAACAAGAAGTGATACATGCAAAACAGAGTGATACACCAATGAGAGAAAGATGAGCTAATGTCCAGACAACTGGTCTCATTCTCAATGAGAAATCAACGGCCAATGTTATTGTATGTGATAGAGACAATAGAAAACAGAGCAAGTGAGTGGACTAATACATTGCAATACCAAGAATCAAAGTCCATATAATGAATGAGCCAGGTTTTTACCTCCAGAAATTATACCTACGAGGTAACAAGACAAGAATATCGACTGTCCATGTTCTCCCCGGACCAGTAACTGAAAGAGCTGTCATTGAGAGAGAGAGAGAGGATCTAGTAACTGTTCTTAGTAATAGAGTATCCTTTTCCTTCCATATTGCGAGTGCATGTGCATATACACTGGAAGTAATCCATACTGACCACCTGACAGTAAGACTATACTGTCTAAAGCCTCGCCACTCAAGCAATGATGTCACAGGCATGTACTAAATTCTGTCCTCTAAAGCCGGAACTATAACAATTTCCAGCTAGACAAAGGTGCATGCAACGTACGTCAATGTGTGTAGATACCCTTTAAAGCATGTCTCTGTTTTCTGTCTTGTCTAACCTCTATTAGTGACTATTAGGTTGCTAGGCTGTAAGGAATGTCTCTCAGGAATGCATATACATGTGTATGTATGTACCGGTACATGTATGTCTGCACATGTATGAGTAATAGTATGTAATAGTTGGAACGTGGCTTCAAGTGATGCTTTTGATGTACACTGACCTCTTTGTTCGTCACATTAGGGCCTATCTTCCCCTCTTTAAAGTCTTCCAGCAGTTTAACGGATGCTTCTAGCCTTTGCTACAATAATGACAAAGATATGATAATCAGTCTATGAGAGTAATCATTATTTCATTCTACAATAATAACATAAAAGGCCAGGTCAATCACGGTTCGCTTCCTTACAAAAATTGAGACACTACGGACATGAGCATAAAAATGACTCGTCCATACTTGTAATGATAAACAAGGCTCTGACACAAAAACAAGACACTGACATAATCATAAACACTAGACCCTATTAGCCTATGCACTGAACCAATAAGCACATTAAACTCACAATACTATAGCATCAATAGTACTAATAATATGGAGCAAGTACATAGGCAGATTATTGCATGATTTCAGAGCTCTTTTATTATCATTATTGTTATTACAAAAAGCAGGCTCCTTATACATACATGTAACTCAAGAATCATTCACATCAGCAATCCAAAGATGGAAAAATGATCAGTTGTACAGTGATTTCTTCATAATTGTACATGTCAACAATTACCAGTCAATTTGCTTTGTTTGAACACACATTACTCCACACGTCATACTTATTTGGCCATGAAACAAAAGGAGGGGCTGGAAATGTGTGTTAAACAAAAATTAAATTTTAATAGTTAGAGTGTAACAATGTGGTCATCATGACATTGCAATGTGTCTAGTCTGTGTCTGGTCCGTAGTGGTGGCTTACATTGGATGTAAATAAAGTCCTTGGGTCCACAATATCAATGAAATGTCTCAATCTTCCATTGAAAGTACTCTGAATAGACGAAGAAAGGAGATAGGAATATTGCTGTGTATAAATATAGTGTATGCATTGTGTAAGCTTTTAATACAAGACTTGTACCATACACCATAGGTATATAATACATTGTAGATCTATACAAAAGGTTGTACCTGGTCAAATCTTGACTTATCGAGGACAAAAGGTGGATACACAGACATTGTGTGCAGTGCTGCTAGTGGTATTGATTGAGAGGTGGAGCTCGGCAGGATCAGGAGGGGTGTGATGACACACCTAATTACATAATGTAAGCTAAATCTATAAATAGTACACATGGCAGTCTAGGCTCATGTATATAAACAAGAGAAATCAATGATCAAAATCACAACCAGAGCTTAGTTAGTGAACAATAACCTTTGCTCAAATAAAATTTTACAATATTCTACAGTGAGTATGGATACTACTGTTGAAAGAGATGGACACTTTAGACAGCCTGCTGCAACTACAGACAGCCCAAAATTTATCTGGATCTGTCCTTCAGAACTAGCCAAGAAAATAGAGGAAGACAGGGAGCAATGGCTGCTCTTGGACACGCGCTCCTTCTCCCTCTACTCTGGCAAGCACATCGACAATGCTAGGAGCTTTGCCTTTGCTCCTATGCTAATGAAGCGTCTACTGAAAGGAACCGCATCACTCGACTCCCTGATACTGAGACTAACTGATACTTCTCTTCTAAGCAGCATTGGTGCCGCAGAGCGGATTGTCCTCTACGACAGCAACTCCACACCTTCAGAGACGAAAGCAGATCTTGTTAAATTGGTAGAGACACTGCAAGCAAGATTCGAAAACAAGCTAAACATCAGAGTATTACTAGGTAAGTCAGTACAGCGAATGTAGCATTGTTTATCTTGCTTTTGTGTACAATTTACTTTGGCAGTAGTCCATGTTTATCATATCTAACATTATTAGTATTGACCACAATATCAACACAGTCCATTGATTGTTTTCTCTTTTGGCTCTAGGTGGTATGGAAACTTTCCAAGAAGCATATCCAAGCCTTTGCAACTCTAGTGAGCCAAGCAAGGCCCTTTCTCCCACTCTGGCAACCCTCCCGACCTCTTCTGTGGACTGCACTGGCTATGACACTCCAGAGGGCACTCCAGTTGAAATACTACCCTTCCTTTATCTGGGGAGTGCCAAGGACTCCTCTGATCTCAGGATACTCAAGAAAATGAACATCACGGCCGTCCTCAATATCACAACATCTTGCCCGAATCACTTTGAGCCTTATCTTGAGTATAAGTCTATACCAGTAGAAGACACTCATCAAGCTGACTTGTTGTCTAGACTACAGACGGCCATTAACTTTATTGGTAAGGATACATAATTACCAGACACACACATCCAAATTTGATCATGCCTGCTTGTT
Source organism: Amphimedon queenslandica (assembly GCF_000090795.2). Taxonomy (NCBI): domain Eukaryota; kingdom Metazoa; phylum Porifera; class Demospongiae; order Haplosclerida; family Niphatidae; genus Amphimedon; species Amphimedon queenslandica. The sequence continues at coordinate 618,984 of NW_003546251.1, read as the reverse complement.
AAAGTACAATTATTTATGCATAAAAGGACATAATTACAATTTCAGAGCAAATAACATAATATGTTATACTTATTGATCACATTAATTAAGCATCTTTCTCTTTTCCTTCCCTTCAGATGAAATCAAGAGTAAAGGTGGCCGAGTATTTGTTCATTGCCATGCTGGTATCTCACGCTCCGCCACTGTATGCATTGCCTATCTGATGCAGCACAAGAAAGTAACAATGACCGAGGCTTACAAGTACGTTCAGAGCAGACGGCCCATCATATCACCTAACCTTGGCTTCATGGGACAGCTAATGGTCCATCAGAAGAACTTGGAGTTACACTGGACAACAGTTAGCTCACAAATGACATGTACCACTTCAACTGTCACTAACACTCACGTGAACTGTCTCTCGTGTCAATCGCCTTCCCAAGCAACCAAGAACACTTCTTTTTTCGAAGAGAGTCTACCAACAGCAAACACAGAGCAGGTGTGTAGTTTCTCGGAGTCTTTGATACCGGCAATAAAGAACTTTGGAGCTACAGGAGTGAACTCTGTTCCGGTTAGAAAAGGATCACTCCCAGCTGCAAGCAGTAGGAGTAGAGATGGGCTGAGACTCTCGTTGAATGATGAATTCACACGTAGGAAAAGCACTACTAGTACTAATCAAGTCAGCCCTTGCAGAGTGGAAGCGAGCCAGCGTTCGTTAACTTTATCACTTAATCTTTCAACCACTTGTACATGAATCAGGTCCACAAATAACTCAGTTATTATTTATCATTACTTTATAATCAATATTACTTCTCTGTATGTAAAGGATCAATTATTATCACTACCTTGTGTATTTATTATCTTTATTATTATGTACGTTTGTTAAACTGTCGTTGTTACTGTTGTATCATAATCTTCAATCAGAATCAATTCACTAAAAATATATTTTTTTGAAAGAAATTAAAAGTGTTGCTCGCTGAAAATGAATTTTTACAGGAAGAGGTCAGTGTTTTGCACTTTGATGTGGGTAATTTTATTGAGATAAACCATGGTACAGGAAATTGAGAAAAAGGAAGTTGACATCATTCATTCCACCACATACCTTATCTCAGACAATAATTAATTTATGTGAAAATGGCTGACCTTAACCTTTCAACTGAGCAGGCTGAGCAGTCTGCGGTCCACCAAGACGTTAAGGAATACTATGGTAAATCTCTGGCCAATACTTCAGACTTAAAAACTACAGCCTGTTGTACAAGAATTAACAAAGGCTGTCTCTCAGAACGGCTGAGAACTGCACTAGGAAACATTCATCAAGAAGTTACTAGCAAGTACTGAAATAATTGCTATTAAGCTTTTAAAGAAATAGATGCATCTATAACTCTACATGCAATTAAAAATTGAGTTTGTTTGCAGATGTGAAGTGACATTAACATTCACACCTCATCTACTAATTTGTTCAGGTACTACGGGTGTGGTCTAGTTTTTCCCGAAGCCGTCGAAAAATGTCACATCTTGGATCTTGGGAGTGGCTCAGGGAGAGATTGCTTTGTCCTGAGTCAGCTTGTGGGAGAGACAGGATATGTGACTGGAGTAGACATGACAAAGGAACAGGTATAACTACAAAACATCGTTAACATATCCACTGCATGATAAGTGCATGGTGTCATCGATCACGTGTGTGATTGCGTAAGATCCTGTGTTTGTCATTTTGTAAAAATTTGACGTAATCAGAGCGAGTATACGCATGTATAAAACTAATGCGTTTCCTAGTTATTTTTGGTGCAGTTACAAACACGACTCGTTTGTGTTATGCAGTTCTTGCCCCTTGAAGAGGTAAAATGTTATTTTAGAAAACAATTTTCGTTTCATTTCTGCATTTTTCTAAAAAAATACTGTGGCTCCAGGCTATTGATATATAGCCCTTACCAAGAGCAATGAATTCATTTCTGGGCTAAAATTGAAACTGGATCTAAAGGTCATTGTTTTATGAGCTCATGAAAAGAATCACATGCTGTGCCTCAAGTTGTGAATATAATTAGATATCCTGTCAACCTCTGAATGACATGAGGGTGATGCTGCATATCCACACAATCACTTGGTTCCTGCTCTATTGTCACATGGATGTAGCAGCACATTTCTATACCATATATGGTTCCATATTATACTCTAACTAATAGTATTCACCTTTCTCTGTTAATTCAATTAGTTTATGTCATATGTTTTTACAAGGCTTAGGCGAGTTATTATTAACTTGATGATGATGCATACTAAAACTCAGCTTTATTGTGTAATAATATGAGTAAATAATTTAGTGTGCCATTCAGCAATGATAAATGAAACGAGAGTGCACTTTCTACTGTGAATAAACTAATGATGAAACATGAATGACATTTAGATGGAAAGAATGTGCTTTGCTGGTGCCACTGTATCACTTTAAACTGAAATGTAAGTGATTGCATTTAAATTGCATCAGGTTAAGGTTGCATTAAATAACACAATGGACTTGGTAAACTCCCTTTGGAGCCTAAGTGGTTAAAATGTGTCGCCCTAAATATAAATATTATTGGAAAATAGAATGCTCACTGGTAGATGACATTTTGAAGATGAAAGCATTGCAAGAGAGAGAGAGAGAGCAATTCTAAGAACCAGTGTCAGAAACAAGTAGATATACTTAGTTATTTACACTAAATCTTTTATCACCCTTGTTTTAGATTGAGGTTGCTAGAAAGCATGTTGATTATCATACAAGTAAATTCGGATATGGTTCGCCTAATGTGGTGTTTATTGAAGGACTTATTGAAGATGTGATAGAATTAGGAATCGAAAGAGACAGCATTGATGTGATCATGTAAGGAGCATTGTCATTGCTATCATTATCATTGCCATTGCATTATAATTAAGCATGAAATTGGAGCAGGGGGAATGAATTGGGAGTGGGGGGGGAGAACTTGAATGTTGCCATATGTATTATTAAATACTTGAAGCAATCAATCTTTATTTGAAATCATATTGATACTGATTCTGTTTTGAAGTTGATTAGTGCATAAAATTTATCATAAAACTCCCTCCTGTCCCATTCCTCTATCATGCACTGCCCCTAAGCAAAGGGAATATTCATTATGCATTATTATCATTAAGCGATACGTAGGCATTTAAGGAAAAGTATATAAGAACACCGAAAGTGTTTACATTCATGCATATATCAACTGATCACCATGGCAATGCACCCGCTGTATGTGTCATTGTGTATACATAGCCTTTTAGAATGTTGTTGATAAGTATCCTTTGTAATCATGACTGCCGTTTCCCACTCTTTTCCTACACTTAGTTCAAACTGTGTTATTAACTTGTGTCCAAACAAGTGGAAGGTCTTCCAGGGTGCATTTGCTGCACTAAAAGTAAGTTCGTTGCATCCTGTTTGATTTGTCTTGTTTTAATGTCGTTCTTACTGATTTGACACACTTTAGGCTGGTGGTGAGTTGTATTTCAGTGATATTTATGCTGATAGGCCTATCTCACAGGAAGCAAGAAGCAACAAGATATTACATGGTAGGAACATAATTTTTCAAAAATTGGGCCCAAGACTATGGGCTATTGCAGTACATGATGTTGAGCTAAATTTCATCAAAAATGAAAAAATAGAATTCTCTATTTTTATAATTTTTTCTGATACATATACATATTTTTATGCTATGCTTCAAGTTTGAGCTGGTTTTAATCAAGTTTGAATTTTTTATAAATTTTTGAAGTTACTCAAAAATTGGGCCAAAGTCCCTGTACTATAGTACAGGGTACTTGGACAAATTTCGCCAAAAATGACTAGGAGAGAATTCTTCATTTTTATAATTGTTTCTGATACATATACATGTTCTGATGTTGTGTAGCAAGTTTGAGCTGATTCTGATCAAGATTGGATTTTTTTATTATTTTTAAAAGTTGCTCCAAAATCAGGTAAAAGTCCCTGTACTATATATAGTACAGGGGTTTTGGCCAAATTTTGCCAAAAATGAAAATGAGAAAATTCTTAATTTTTATAATTTTTCCTGATGCGTATACATGTTCTTATGCTATGTTTCAAGTTTGAGCTGATTCCGATAAAGTTTAAATTTTTTACAAATTTTCAAAGTTGCTCTAAAACCAAAGCTAAATATCTCACTTCAACTGCTTTGGGTAAAGAACATGATTCATTATTTTAGCATTATTTTATTAACAATAGGAGAGTGTATCTCTGGTGCTCTTGAATGGAAGGAATTGATGTCCATAGCTCTTGAGGTCGGGTTTGCCCCTCCGGTACTAGTCGATGCTTCACCTGTTACTGTTCCTGATAATCCAGAATTGAGCTCATTGCTTGGTAAGAATATTTTGCAACAATAATAATAGCTCATGTTGATTTTTGGCATCAAAAACTGCGCAATGTCTATTATTTCATTCTCTATTGCCACATTGTTTGTACTTATCATAAATTAATATAATTTGCGGAATTAATTAGTTCAACCACAATCTAATGTAATTCAATGGTTGGTAGAACAGGTAATGCACTACACTACCGGTATGCAGTAACCTCTGTCCACCTATTATGGTAAATTATGCAATTATGGTGTAGTAGCAGATGTCCATTTATGTATGTATGTACATGTATCTAAGAACAGATCTACTCTTGATGTATGTACATGTACATGTCATGTGTAAGTGCGTGTGTGTGTGTGTGTGTGCATGGCTAAGGGTTATAGATACCATGTATGGCTCTACTGATGCATAAAGCCGTTTTGGTATATTTGTTAAGGTCAAACTCAATTCTGTTCTGCAACCTATCGACTATTCAAGACTAATCATCATGAGCATGACTCTACTCTGTCTGAAGAAATCACTTACAATGGTATCTGAACTAATGCATCACAATACTCACATAACATCATATGCCTATGCCCACTACATCAGGTACTATTGCAGATCATCCTAACAAGATCAAATTCTCACATGACATAGAATTAAAGGTATTGCTATCAGATACAATGACTTGTCATAATCTGTTGATGCTATGTTTATAGACAGGAACTCCACTTGTCCTTCCTGCTAGTGTGTCCCTCCTGATAAAGGAGAGTAGGTTAGGATCGCATTTCTCTTTTGCTCCATGGACAGGTCAATCATCTCCTTATCCTAGTCTGAGCTCATACTCTGATTTTAATCCGTTTCAAATTTCGGTTCCCTCCGGTTGTTGTGACAACAAGGAAGCCTCCTGTGCATCCAGTTCAAAGTCTTGTTGCTGAGACAACCGGGAGGATGTTAATGGATTATATACTGTTGATATAATAAATTATACTATGTGATGTTACATACAAATTATGCATAGCGTAATTCATTTTCATTATTATAATTTAGCGTGATATCATTATTATTATTTAACCATTTCCTTGTAATGATCTTTAAATAAAGCATGAGATAGTAGCCTAGTATATACACATGATCTTAATTCATCATAATCACTCTATGTTTGTCAATTGCTAATCAATGTGTGATGTGGGAGAGACACGTTGAATGTAACAGTTTATTTTATATTTTATTAAGGCAGTTATTATGATAACTTTTATTGTCCTAATGGTGACATTGAGTTTGTAATGCAGCATCATAGTTTCATCATTGAGCAAGAGTCAGTCTGCTGAAGGAGGAGAGAGAGGATTACAGAAGCAATTTTAAGAACACAAAATGATGGGGCTTTCTCATTCTGTTGTCATCTTGTTTCTCTTACTGTGTCACTTTTCCTCCAACACCGTTATTGGGATAGAGTATTACATCCATTCCCCTACCAGCCCTCAATCTTGTCCACAAAACAATGAAGAATGTGACAGCCTGTCTCATTACATTGGTAGCAACACTGATAGATACTTTGTCCCTGATACCACATTTGTGTTTCTTCCTGGGGTTCATCCCCTCAATGAGGTAATGATGATAGAAAATTTGCATAGTCTGACCCTAACTGGAGAGAATGCTACCATACATTGCAATGAAGCTGTAGGCATGTCATTCACAAATGTGACTTTACTTACACTCCATGGTATCACACTCACCAGATGTGGTATGAATATAGGCCCAAATGATTTCAACGACAGTGTATCTGTTTATGGTAAAACAATGTTTAATTTCTCTGTTGGTATAAACGTTGCTCTTTTTATCAACTACGCCTCTGATGTTATGTTAAGTGAAGTGACTATAAGCCAATCATTTGGGTACGGGCTAATAGCTGTTAATATGCTGGGTGACTCAACCATCACTCGGAGTCACTTTGACAGGAATAATCACTACTCTCTTGATAACTCTAGTTGCTACACCAACATTAGCTTATACTGCAAAGGAGGTAATGCTATTCTAATATACACTGATCTGCTAGAATGCCCTTCAACTCCTCTCCAATATTCGCTGACGATTAATGACTCGATTTTTGAAGGTGGAGTTGATGCTGGTTTAATATTTCAACCTTTTACGCTAGCTATAAAAAGGAATGACGTTGAGCTAATTGGAGGAGCTGGTCTGGGTCTCTTACTAATGCAGTCATCTTACGGTCTGGATGCTAACATTACCAATATCAATGCTACAGCGAACGCAGCGTTTGTGGGTGCCAATGTTTACATAAATGTATGGGATTATGTTGATAACTCCACTATTACAATAACCGATAGTAACATGACCTCTGGGAATGCTTACAACCGCTTCAGGGACATCCTTGAAGTGGCAGGAAGCTACACCATGGCCCCAGGATTCTTTTATCTGAATGGGATGATATCACTAGAGCCCGTGAGATATGAACCAGTTTGTGTGCCAATAAGTAAGTATGTCACTGATGTGTTCCTAGTACAAGACATTGAGGTCTCATTTAATGAAGCATCCTTGAATTCTGGTGGATTCATGTACATGTGGCCTAGATCATTCATGGATGTTCCCAGACACATCACAATGAGGAGGGCCAAAGCAGAGGGTAACAATGGAGACGCCACGTTCATTAACATATATGGCGGTCTACCACGTTACGGGTACAAATTCAAAGTATTTATTGAAGATTGTTACTTTGCGCGTAATTTTTATCGAAAGAGTGGCAACGGCTTAGAGACAAGCAGCCCACAGGTGCATTTAATTAATTCTGTACAGCACATTGAGTTCACCGACTGCCAATGGATCAATAACAGTGTCTCGGGTGTACGCCCATTGCAGTCTATACTTTTCTTCAGAGGAACAAATGAGTTTATAGGGAATAACGCTACCAATGGAGGAGGACTTAATGTAGAAGAAGGCACTATAGTTTATCTTGGTTCAAACTCCACTACAATTTTTAAAAATAATTACGTAGAGCAATATGGTGGTGCTATTTATGCACAGCTGGTCAGTTACATGTGTTTCTTTCAGATTGAAGGAGACCAGTTCTACCCTCGCGTATACTTTGATAATAATTATGCAAAACTAGCAGGAGATGCAGTATATGCTAACTTAAAGAACTGCATACTTCAGAATGGTATTTATGCTTCTGATGCTTTGGAGCTCTTTACGAACGTGATATCAAACTTTTCAGAGACAGATTTGAGTTCAACCTCACTAATATCAGCACCAGCTAGTCAGTTCTGCTTCTGCGATGAAGTTGGAAGCAGGGAATGCTCTGAAAATAATTATGAAACCAATGGTGTGGTACCTATAAGTGCTTATCCCGGTCAAGCTTTCACTATCAAAGTTCAAGCACTTGCTTACTCTCAATTTTTTTCACCTCAATACAGTAGTCTTGATGGTTTAACTCCCACTATAGTCACTGCTAGTATTGTTAATGATACAGGAGCTGCTAATTTAGGGCAATCAAAGGTTCAAAACATTGGCATTGGTTGCTCTGAGCTGACATATACAGTGAATTCGTTAGACAGAGTAACTCAGGTTATACTATCACCTCAAAACAGACGCATTTATGAACCGATTGTTCTTAATGTCACAATGTCTACTTGTCCAGTTGGTTTTGTGTTATCTGTTGATCGGCTAAAATGTGTGTGCGTTTCATTGCTAAGAGATAGAAACATTGAATGCAATACAGCAAAAAATACAATATCAAAACCTTCAAGTCTCTGGATTGGTATAGTTAATGCATCAGATGATGCAGATCATACATCAAATGTTGCTGTGGCTACTCCATTTGCTGCTAACTATCTTTCTGACGTTAACTTTGTAAATTTCAGTCTCTCTGATCCAGACGTACAATGTATGTACAATCATGCTGGTGTGCTATGTGGCGGCTGTCAGATTAACTATAGTGCAGTTTTAGGATCCAGTGAGTGTAGGAAATGCTCAAATACATATCTTTTACTACTGGTCTTCTTTGCAGTCATTGCATTTGCACTAATTGGGTTTATTAGTTTATTGAGGCTGACGGTCAGTACTGGGAGAATCAATGGACTATTGTTTTATGCCAATGTCATCAAATTGGCCAATTTTGACTTTTTCGAATTTCAGTCGCCGATGTTTGCCTTTTTTCAAATTCTAGTCGATTGGACGAATCTTGATTTCAGTTTCAGAACTTGTTTCTATGACGGTTTTGATCTTTATGCAAAAGCATGGTTCCAATACATTTTTCCGTTTTATCTCTTTGTTATTTTAGCAGCAGCAATGATAGGGGCTCACTATTCAACAAAAATAAGCAAAATCGTACCCAAGAACATAGTAGCTGTATCAACAACAATCGCCCTCATGACATTCACAAAATTGCTTCGTGCAAGTGCAGAACCGATTGCATATGCATCTATCAGGCATGTTAATGTTGATGGCTCTTCCCAGACAGTATCTACCTATCAAGTTTGGAGCATTGATGGTAATGTGAAATACTTTAGTCTCAAGCATGCACTGCTCTTCCTATTCTCACTGGGTGTGCTTCTTGGGATTGTTGTCCCATTTGCAATCATAATGTTCTTCTATCCATTCATCTGGTCCTTCACAGCACACGAGGGAACGGCATTCGAGAGGTTTGTGTGTTTCATTAGAAGACGTCTCTTTAAAATGAAGCCCCTATTGGAAACCTATGATGGACCTTACCATCCAAACTTTCGCTTTTGGACAGGACTACTTCTCCTACTGAGATTTGGTATAATTTTGCTTGCATTAGCTAGCCCAGTTGTCAGGACGACTGGAGTAACTGCAATCAGCATTATATTGCTTGGAGGGGTCTTAGCAAAGAGAATATACAATAATCTAATAAATAGAAGGGTCGAGTTTCTATATCTCCTAAACCTTGCAGCCCTACAGTTCACTCTACTGGTACTCAATTTTACAGAAGCGTCCGACGATGCTCAAGGATATGCTGTCAGTGCCTCTATCCTCCTTGCCTACCTCACGTTTGCTTTCACAACACTGAATGAGAATTGGACCCATGTCATAAAACCAAGGTTCAATAAACTGAGGGGTAGAAGTTTTGTCGAGGTTCCAGAAAATGATTATGCTGAGCTTAGAAAAGAAGAGCTTAAGAACATGGAAGCAAACTTTGATGAGGAGACAGTCAAGACGAATGCTTTCATTGATGTTGTGGATGCTCGTACAAAAGTCACGCGATCTGTTTTTAGTGTCGAAGAAAAGATAGAACAACTTAATGAGGGTCTATTAAAATCTAACAATACAATTTAAAAGAACAAATTAATTTTGATACAGGAACTAGTTTTTTGTTTTTTAATTAATTTTTTTTGAACAATTTTAACATATGTCATGGTAGATATTAGAGTAAATGAATGTCATTTAATATCTATGATTTTAATAACTTTTAAAATAACCACGCCCATAAAACATGGCCGCTAAAAGGATCCTAAAAGAAGGAGCTGGTTTGTACAAACCAAACGAGAGAGCTCTGGTGACAGTAACAGTAAAATGTTGGGAGGAAGAGACCAAAGTAACAGATGAGCCTTTTACCAGTAAAGAGAATCACCAAATAGTCTTAGGAGAGCCGGAAAATATACTTTGGTACAAGCTGGAGAGAACCATAATGAACATGAAGGAAGGAGAAGAGATTGAAGTGTTGCTAAATGTAAATGAAAAGGATATTTTATGCAGAATAGAATTATTGTCTTTTAAAAGGGGAGTCAATCAGTGGGACCTATCTCCAGATCAGAAGCTTATGCTAGCTAGAAATTACAAATCCAAAGGAAACGATCACTTTAAGAAAGGAGAATACATCATGGCGGCCATGTTTTATTCAAAATCGCTGAAATATATCATTAGTATAGGAAAGGATGGCAAAGAGGAATGCTTGGAACTGAAATTGGCTTGTATGGGAAATATGTCAGCGTGTCAGTTAAAATTGAAACAGTATCAGCATACAATTGCGAATTGTAGCAAGATACTTGTAAAACAACCTCACAATAGTAAAGCGCTGTATAGGAGAGGTGTGGCCTATTTTGCACTAAGGGATTTAGAACATTCCGAGATTGATTTATTGGAAGCAAAGAAGTTGGAGCCAGAGAGTAAAGCAATTGCTGGTCAGTTGAGAGAAGTACTTGTACTAAAAGAAGAAGCCGACAAACGATATCAAGAAACTATTAAAAGAATGTTCAGTACTTTTAATAGTGACCATGATTGATTTTTTTAATGTTGTATTACTTTGCTTTTTTAAAAGATTGGCTTGTTTTTAAAAATGCTCATAACTCGAAATTTACTTGTTGGAAACAGTTCAAACTTTCTACACAGCATAAGGACATCATTAGGTATCAGAAAATGTAATAAAAATTTGGGGTGTTTCCAGAGCCATTTTTTAGAAAAAAACATGGGCTATATAGCCTTGGGTGTTTTTCAAGAAATGACCCATTTTAAAAAATAGCCATAACTTAAAAATTTTTTATCAAAATCAACTCAAACTTTCCACACAGCATAAGGACATCATTAGGTATAAAAAATTTAATAAAAATTTGGGGTGTTTTGGAGCCATTTTTTTGGAAAAAACATGGGCTATAGCCTTAGGTATTGGCTTGTTTTTAAAAATGCTCATAACTCAAAAATTATTTGTCAAAAACGTATAATAATATTAAGTAATAATAATAATAATAATAATAATAATAATAATAATAATAACTTTAATTATTAGATAATTGAAAATAACCATAACAATAAAAATATAATTATTTGTATTTAAAACTATTTTGATAGCATCTATTTTTATTACATTGTGTTCCTAGTCAAGGCTGTTCCATAGCCTCTTCTCTGACCTCTTAAGTCACGATCCCTTTGAAACAATCTTGCAGGCAAATGACGAATACTCCAGCTTTTATCATCAAGTTCTGCCTCATTTTCATCTCCTCCTTCTCTGATAATTCTAAGTTGATCCTCACGCTGATCTTCTTCAAGCTTTCTAGGATCATACAAACTGAAATAAGCATTGGCATGCCTAAGCTTATAACGAGCAGAGCGAGATTTAAAAGTTAGTAACTTTAAAGACAGCAACACTACTACATAAAAAAATGGTATGTAGATGAGGACCACTTGTACACTAGCAATAAGATCAGAATATTCCTGGTCAGTCATATACTGAGTTGATGCGAAATTGTATAGACTCATACCATTTATCAACGCAAGGTCAGCAAACATGAGAGTATCCAAGACATTGTAAAATTTCTTTTGATAGGGCTGAAAAACTGCATTAGCTGTGAGCATAACTAAAACCAGTATTTCCAGTAACGAATACATAGCCATTGCGGTTGTTGCAAAGGCAAAAGAGGCAGAACTCAGCAATCGATACAGAAAAAAGAGACCAGCAAAGAACCGCATGTTGTCCTTGAAGCAACTCTGGAGTGAATCTGATATAGGCTTAGTGATCAAGCCTAGTTTCGTCAGCATTGAGGAGAAACAGCTACAGCAGCAATGCCCTTCTTTTTCCTGGATAATGTGTTTATCGAATAATAGTTTTTTTACCATTAAGTAAATAGGATGAGCTATGAGAACGAAAGGAAGCAACACTGCATAAATTATGACAAGGATTGCTGGTATAGCATAATACAAGTGGTCGACACTCAGGAAAGAAGTAGTTCCTGAAAGAAATACAACTTTCTTATCACAATTATTTGTTTTGCTACATAACTCGACACGGGTCAGAATTTGAAACGAAACCTTTGTTATTTGAGAGTATGTTATTATCATAAGTGTAGTGATACCATGGACTATGGAGTAACGGCCATCAGCATGTCTTCTACCTAAGCATGTCCTCAATGGCTTGCAGCATTTCATTAAGATGTAGAGGCAGAAGAGCAAGAATAGCCCATAAAGTGATGTCACATATTTAAATGCCAATACATCCAACACACTCATTCCATTCCACATGCAGAAAGACAGTTTATCATGTCGGAAGAAATCAAGATTTAAAAATCCAAAAATAAACCAATATATTTCATTCAAAGTGGATACAACTTTAGGCGGATCATAGCTACGAAAGGCTGTGACTTGAAAGAAATCCAGGACTTGAGCAAACAATATAAATGAATTGACAGAACCAGAAGTCACACTAACATCAAAATAAATGACAAATATGAACAGTAACGTCAGTGGCAGTAACTCAGAAAGGGCATAATAAAGAATTCCAAGATAATCATTTTGACATTCTCCACATATGAACCTTGTGGAATGATAGTGGACACTGTAGTTAACAATGCATTCTCCACAAATCTGTCCTTTCCTGTACTCATTGCAAAGATTGTCTTCTAAATCATCACATGTTGATGGCAATGTTATCAGCCCATTGTTTGTAACATCTTTATAGTCACAGTATCCCAGTGGACACTGAGCAGTGAAGAGTGTGCCACTCTCATTACAGCCAGCCCAATACCCAGTCTTTAAAATACCACTGCTTGAATTGCAAGCCACTATGCCAGGAATAGGTTTCTCACTGCTCACCGAACACACGCATTTAGAGTTTTGTTCATCATCATTAATAATGTATCCAGGAGGACAAGATATTAATGTTACATTAAATTTCACTCCTAGCGAACGAGCATTAATAGTCTGTAGTACCATGCTAGTGGTTGTGTTAACTTTACCATTAATGGCCATTTTATAATCTTCAGATATGTACTTGTACTGGCTCTGTATTTTTGTGTTATCATCGCATGTTGCAAGCAGAACTGTGTCAATGTTTTGATCCATATCATCGGTAACATTAATGTTTAATTTGTATATGATTCCAGGTGAGAATTCCTGACTAGTGTTATCTATGTTGATACGTTGGGCTGATGTTGATATAACGTTTGATGAATTCAAACATGGACTTTCAAAATGAAAAGGCTTCCTTAAAAAATAGTCATGCGAATTTTTCACTTTGTCATATTTTGTGTCATCTGTACAGGGTCTGAGCGATTCTGCATATATTGCTTTACCATATATAGCAGAGTTACTAATAAAGCTTATATTTGAGTCATTTTTAAAACGAATGAAGCACCTTCTAGAATTAACAAAATCCAAGCTATCACTAGAGTAGTAATAGACAGCTCCCCCAACATCAGATGCATTATTGCCTCTGAAAATAATGCTAGAATGGTTCTCCACAATGATAGAGGCAAAATTTATGAGCATTAACCCTCCTCCTCTAACTGCAGAATTGTTTGAAATATGAAGTACTGAATCAGAAAGAACTTTGATATCCCCAGTTAAGATGTGCAGCCCCGAGCCATCGTTATTAGAGATTTCTATGTTGGATGACAAATGAATTGAAAAGGTATGACTTGATATTATACCGCCATTGGAAAAGTTCAATCTACTGTCAAATTTGAGGTAATTTCTCACAAAACGACAATCACGAAAAGAAGGTGTAGGTAAATACCCATCAGAAATGAGCGACCAGTCCTCAGGGAAAAGTACAACAGCTGCTCCAATCTCAGCAGAATTGTTACTCCAAATGCAGTCCCAAAAGTCAATCTTGTTTTGTAGTTTAATTCCAAAGGGCATACGTGTTGAATAAACTGATACTCCACCACCATACTCTGCTGTGTTGCTATCAAAGGTAGCATCAGAGACATTGATCATATTATTATAAGCTTTGTTAGAATCAAAAAATCCAATCACTAAGCCTCCCCCTCCACCTTTATATGCAGTATTATTCTCTATAAGAATATCATCTTCTATTACTACTGTGTTGTTACTTGCACAGTCATCTATATTCACTGATACAGCTCCACCAATTCGAGCTTCATTGTCAATAAAGCTACAATTCTCAATATAGAAACTATTTCTTGAAGCATTCCCATTTAATTGCAAAGAGAGGCCTCCACCTCGACCAAACGGCTTTAAAATAGGCCCATTGTCTGTAGTGTAAGTAATCGGAGCATCTGAAGGTGAAAGCGATGCTCTGTTCCCTTTAAAAGTGCAACCAGTGATAGTGTAGCTGTTGTCAGAGGAATAAGGACTTCCTTTTTTGTCCGTCATGCATTGTGTGTCAAAACCAGGTGAACATGATGAAAACTCAACATAGATTCCGCCTCCACCTATATATTGACCCATGTCGTTATCTGGAACTCTGTTATTTTCAAAGGTGCTGTTCTCTATTAAAACGCTGCCATTGGTATCCACTAGTACAAGGCCAAACCCAGGACTATCAATAATACTTATGTTGCTAATAGTCACATTGCTACTGTTCACAATGTGTACAGCAGATTGAAAGGATACACTTTTATTATATGTGGTATCATGAACAAAGCCACAATTGGAGAAAGTGACCTGCATGATACTTAATTCAATGACTCTTTCCAGCTTAAAACCAACAGTGCTGTCACACTGGATAATGGTACTACCATTAGAATCACCCTCAATCAGTATATCTGATACACCACTCACAGTAACACTGCTGTTGACCTCCTGCTTGCCTGATGCTATCATAATGGTTACATTATTACTCTTAGTACCATTGAGTGCATAGTCTAATGACTGACATGGCTCATTTTCTTCAGATAGACAATCCTCATCATCGTGCCCTAATTTATCATCCACATAAATGATGTGTGTTTCAACTGCTAGCAAAAAGATACTCAAGATAAGACTAAGAGTCAGAAATATTGCACAACCTAATAGTAGATATATCAACATAAAAACTATAAATGAAAGAGCTGTTCTTACCTGAGATCATAGTGAGATGAAGGCTGTTTACCGCCAAGTGAAACTCTACTATGTAAACTGATATGGGAAAGAAGCCTTATCATAGTAACCAGTAACACCTCAGTTTATACAAGGTTTCATTTCACAAATGAAACTTAAAAACATATTTATACAAACCCTACTTGGGGGGCACACACACACACAATTAAAACATGTATACAACATCAAATTTTTGAGTTCAATGGCACAACAGAATAAGAAAAGATACCATGTACATAGTAAGAGAGATAATCAATAAATGAGAATATATAACAGAATGTGAATGGTTGGCTAAGGGAGGGCGATACAAAGAAACAGGGAAAAGAAGATTGAAATAAAGATAACAAATGTGTCAGTCAATCTCTTATAGTGCATACATTGCATTTCTCAGCTACACTTTGCAATAAGAGAGAAGAACAGTGAAGCTTTTGAGTTCTTTTTGATCAATAACAAACACGTGTCCATCGGGATTAATAGTCACAGCTTGCAATGAAACAAAAGAACGTAATCCGTTACGCAATAAATCCATTGAGCAGCTCTCGGCTATGGGGACATAATATACATGTACATGTACAAGTGATGATAAGAATTAATATAAGGTTATTGAGCCACACTAACCATGAATTAACTGTCCCTCTTGATGCCTTGCAATCATTGAATGCTGTAGCTCTTGCAAAAAACAAGTCTCTAAAGATAGGAATATGCATCATATAAATTGCAAGTAATGGAGTACCGCGAGGATTGTCTTGTTTCTTGTTCTCTTGCTGTTCCCATAAAGTGTCAAGAGCCATCCCCACACTCCAATAGCCTTCAATGAATGGACCCAAGACTGAGACTAGAAATGAAGTGTAACTTCTAGCTTGCTGTGTTGTTGAAACCTAAACAAGAGAGAGGAGAGAAAGAGAGAAAGGATAATAGAATTTGGTAACTTTTCTAATCTCACCTCTAATAACACCTCTGGTTTATCTTCTTCACCATCACTTCCATCACTCCAATCAGTACTGCAGTGATAAATCTTCCTTTCATGCAATCCAATGCTTGACTATATAATACATACAAAGAAATGGACTTCATCTTTACATTATTACTTACATTCGATTGTCTTTTCAATACATCAGCAACGATCAGTCCTTCAATGCCATCATGAAGTACTTGAGACAAATCAAGACAAGGCTACATAAATAAGTTTTAAAATGCTCATAACTCAAAAACTACTTGTCGGAAACAGCTCAAACTTTCTACACAGTCTAAGGAGATTAATATGTATCAGAAAATGTAATAAAAAATTGGGGTGATTTCGGAGCCATTTTTTCGGAAAAACCATGGGCTATAGCCTTGGGTATTTTTCAGGATTTTGGCATTTTCTTAAAATGGTCATAACTTGAAAAATTGAAGTCGAAATCAGCTCAAACTTGCTACACAGCATAAGTACATCAATATGTATCAGAAAATGTAATAAAAATTTGGGGTGATTTCGGAGCCATTTTTTGGAAAAAACCATGGGCTATAGCCTTGGGTATTTTTCAGGATTTTGGCATTTTCTTAAAATGGCTATAACTTTAAAAATTGAAGCCGGGATCAGCTCTAACTTTCTACATAATATAAGGACATAAAAATGTAATAAATGTCATTTTGATACATATAATATGCTCATACATGTATGTACTTTTTCTTATGTTGCTACTGTGCATGCACTTACTGGAGCAAATGTGAATTCTCTTCCAATCATCTTAGTGATATCAAAAGCATAATCCAACAACTATTACAATAATAATAATAATAATAATAATAATAATAATAATAAATACAATACATTAGCTGCAGCACTCACATCTTCCTGTGATACATATTGAGGTGACTGAACAGTCTCCTCATTCTCTTCTCCTTTACTTGGAGGATCATATCTTCTTTCGTACTCAAGCATAGCTACTAACCCACAAGCTAAAGAAAAGTACAAGAGAGAAAGAGGGAGAGTTAACTTCAATAGAAAAACAATTGTTCATACCAGTAATGGCCTCCTTCATAAAGAGTACTGTGACTTGATTGCTATGATGCGAGAGTTGAAATACGTCAGGAAGGTCCAACTTGGGGCACACGACTCTGTACAGCTCAGGATCAACTCCCTTGACAACTGAAGCACTGCCCCTAGCAACATTAGAATCATCATAGGTAATAAGATGAGAGAGATAGTTTAAAGCATAATGAACAGCTTCTGATGGTGTACCAGAGAAACCAAGAGCTCTAAAAGAATATGTAGCATACATTATATGTCTGGATGTGAGTCTCTTACCTGCCAGAGATAGCAATTCTATCAGAGAGCCATTTATAACTATTGATGAGTTGTACAATAGTAGCACCCTGCAAGGTAAAATAATAATTAATAAATTTTCACATACAAATAGTCAAATATATATGCATATTCAGCAGACATAAGAAGAAGTGAATTTCATTGCTTACATGTCTGTATTTTGTTAATAACAAAAAACCAACGATATTGGTGGACATTATAGTTGAAACTTGAGTAAAATCTAAAAAGGAGAGAGAGAGAAATAGAGAGTAGGGTGATCATAAGATATTCTATTACCATAAACAATGTGATAGCTAAGAGCAGTTACTGCCTTCCGGTCGATGGTGGAATGTTTGGACGAGTTTGGGGAAGAAGGAGAGTGACTGATAATTGACATCAATGGTTGATTAGAAATATAAAGAGAATGCAAATAATCCTGAAATAGTAGGAAGAGGAGAACAAAAAAAAAACAAAAAGAGAGGAGGGAATATAGAGAAGGGATAATGATAAAAAGAAGTTGAAATCATGAATCAAAAGGAAGACGTGCCTGGAGTGAATAGGGCTGACCAAAATCAAGCCTAACACATCCAATATCACTAGATATCATCCTCCATATCCCACCAAGTGCTTTAAAAAAATTCTCTGGCTTTTTGTTACCGCCCTAATGAGAGAAAGGGATGGAGTGTTTTTAATCATTTTAAAATGCTGTACCATTAGCTCATGACGAATAAAATTCCTTTCAACAATCTACAGAAAATCAAGTGTTAAAATCAATGTTAAAATCAGTGTTAATATCAATGTTAATATCAGTGTTAATATCAGCACTCACTCTGTCATAAGCAACACCAACAGGAACAAGTAAAATGTCTGAAACACTACCTAAAGAAGAGATGAGCTGTGATTCATTCCTTGTCTAGTACTTACCATCTCTCACAGCTTCAACAAAATAAGAGAGGATACCAGATTTAGGAAGAGAGGGTTTACCACTTCTGCTTCTGCTACCCTCTGAAAATATCAACATATCACGTACATACATGTACATGTACTTAAAACTATGCACAGTACAATAACTGTACATATAGATGCCTACCAATATACACTTCAATGTTCTGGTTAGCTTTTAGCAGCTGCTCAATGTACTCCTGGAGACACTCCCGATACAAGTCATCCCTTTTGTTGCCTGTGTCTAATTTACGTCTTATGAAAAAACCCCCAAGACGATGAATGAAGTAACTATGTAATAGAGAAGAGAAAGGTTAGTGTAGTGATTGATGATATTACTTGAATACTGGAATATTGAGATTATCTCCTGCAGCTATATGAGGGACCTGTATTAAGGAAAGAAAAGAGATTAAAAGAGAGGGAATGAGGGAAAAGGAAAAACGATAATAATATAATACGATATATACTTACTTTGATACCAATGTTAATTAATGCGATAGACATTAATATATAATCAATATGACTCTTGTGACATGGAAGAAATATTATAGGAACACCTCTCTATTTTAAAAATAATTATGGAGATTAATTTTTAATTTTCAAAAATGAGCTATAACTTCTTGTGCATCTTTTAGCATCTTCACGTGACTTCTCTGTAGATAAAAATGTCTAAATAATCGTCTTAGAACCCAAAGTAGTGTATAATTAGCCATCCTATAATGACAGAATAAAGAAAGTAGAAATAGAGAATAAAGAAAAGTAGTATTAAATTGTATAGGGTGATTCTAACCTTAATATAGTAGTAGAAACAGCTCCTGACATTGTGTCAAGGATAGATTTAGCTCTTCTCTCTTGCTTCTTGAGTGCCACAGCCTCTGACACTACAACAAGGCATTAATGCAACATTAACACACCATTAACACACCATTAACACAACATGCACTACTAAACAAATGCATAATTGATTCCATGTTAACATACAACTAACACACTAACTTTTATCGTCATCGTCCATTGAGAGCTTTGCAGAGTCACTTATAGCTGTTTGAACTCTGTTGTGAACAAAAAATGAACCATGCATGCGTAAGTATAATAATAATGATAATAATAATATCCATGCATTTTGAACAATGTGAGTACTCATTGATTGCTAGCAGCTGTGAAAACAAATCTCCACTAACTACTGACCTTTGTGACTCAAGTGTTTCTTTCTTTGGGTTGGCTAGTGGTATCACTGTATTAGTGAGAGTCCATGTTAATGTAGGTGCCATCCAACCAGCCAAACCACTGAAGGAGAATAGGAGAATAGACAAAGAAAGATTAATAATGGAAGTAGTATTTGTTAAGTAAAAGATACACATCTGGCCATACCTGACTGAGCCTCTGTCGATAGTTAGAATATCAATCAGACCAGCTCCATAATATTCCAAATCAATGAATTCATTCTGAGAGAGAGAGAGAAAGAGAGAAAGAGAGAGAGAGAGAGAGAGAGAGAGAGAGAGAGAGAGTGAGAGAGAGTGAGAGAGAGAGAGAGAGAGGAGGAGGAAAAGGAAGAGATTTGCGCCTTACGTCGATTGATAACAAACTAATGCCAAACAGTCAACAAACAAAGATATTTATATGCCAAGTGGCCTACTACATGAGCTAACACAGTGTCATAACATGCATGCCAGACACATGAAGTACACATGCACTGGACATAAGAGCTTTAAAAACCAAATTTCCATTGAGGTATTGTTATAATGGTTGAGCCCAGTGACACTGTTCGGCATTCAGCAACAAACATATCACACAAAACCTGTTTATTGGAGTAGGAATAGTGCTAAGACCATGTGGCATGTAATTACAAGTACACGACAATAAATTAAAATACTACATTTACAATGGTATTTATTAGACAATTAAATTATAAAATCAAATTAAAATTTCTACTCAAGACAATTAAAAAATAAACACAACACCCACCAACAATTTGTCGAATTTAATGGAACTCACTCTTGTTTGAGATGGTAGGCAGTTTGAGCAGGAGTAATGCAAACTCTGTGTTCTGCTGAGCCCCAGCCCTCCGTTCTGATTTAAACTGAAACCAAGGGAAGGTGTGAATGTCTTAGAGGCCGGGAAAGAGACCAGAGGCTTTGTTAAAAGAATGTAAAAATAGTAAACTAAAGATATAGACATGTTCATACCTTGTCTTGTGGCTGATCCATCTTTCTTTTGTAGCGGGAATGCTGCTGCCCGGCTTCTCCTGACCATCTAGTGGATCCATTCTTTCTCTTTGGGTCTCCAGAGTGCTTTCTCTTGCTGGAGAACTCACTAAAGTGAAACCCATTGGTTGTTTTTCTCTTCTGCTCCTCCATGGCCATGCAGCAGCACGCACGAGATCTAGACTTAGCCCCGCCTATTTATAAGTTTTATGAGCCGCGCCTACTTAATGAGCCCCTCCCATTTGTGCAGCATGTGGGCGTTGGCTTTTTGTTCAAACTGTAAACATAAACAAAATGGAAGAAGAGCCTTCAATGGATTGGCTCTACAGTTCTAACCCAAAGAGGCCAATTTCAATTCAAAGAGAGATACAGAAACTGCAAAAGAACCGGCCAGTGACTAGTATTCTCTCAAAGCAGCTATTTAAAGAAAAACTAGAGGATATACTAAAAGATCATGTTGCTGGGTCTTCAAAAAGCAGACAAAAGCAAAAAGCACTCCGTAAACTACAAGAAAATGTCTTACCAGCTCCACCAGAAATACCTCATCAATCTATACCACCTCTCTCATATGCTGGAGCCTCTGTAGGGTTCAAAGTTCGACCTATTAATGATTTAAAGGGAGCAGTAGGGGATGAATACAGCATGCATGAGAGGATTGCTCGTTGCAAGTTGGCATCATTGTACAGGCTTGTTGAAAGATTTGGCTGGTCTCAGTTAATCTATGACCACATTACAGTTAGTTACCTAATCAATGTTTTATATGCATATATATACCCAATATTAATAATTTATAGTTTTTCTTGCCTGGTGAGATAAATTGCTATCTTACGAATGCATTTGGTCTTCATTGCTCTGAAGTGACTGCCTCTAATCTTGTCAAAGTTGACTCCAATGGTTCTATAGTTGATCAAGGATCTACTCAATTGGGTATCAATAAAGAAGGTTTTGCTCTACATTCAGTCATATACTCTGCCAGGCCTGATGTAAGATGTATTGTACATGTAAATGCAATAGCTGGAGCAGCTGTATCTGCCATGAGATGTGGACTGATGCAACTTAGTCAAGAATCAATGAAAGTGAGTGAATTATAGTTCACATAAGTTGCATATTATTATCAATTATTAGGTGGGCAGAGTGTCTTATCATAAATATACCGATAATATTATGAACGACATGAACAAAAGACAGCTTTTAACTGATCTTGGCCCGGTGAATAAGGTATTGTTTCTGCATAATCAAGGCCTTCTTGCAATGGGTAGAACAGTTGAGGAAGCCTTTAGCATCTGTTACAATGTCATGAGAGCTTGTGAAATTCAGGTGGGCATAATTATTTAAGTATTTAATATTATTATTATAATTATAAAGGTTCAAACACTTTCGGCTGGACGGGACTTTGCATTAGTTATCAGGGATGATTCTGTTAGAGAATTTGCTATCAGAAACAAAGAGATTAATGCTGAGAATTATGAATTAGAGTTTGAAGCTATGATGAGATTACTTGACCACTTGGTGAAGACATAATATATAGTTTTAATAATTATAATTGTATAGGGATACGATACTGGCTATCCTTATAAAAGACAGAAAATTTCTAAAGGTGAAAGAGATGATTTTCCAAAGTCAAGAACAAAGGACGAAGAGCTTAAAATTTTGTCTAATAACATAAGAAAAGAGATAAACAGAATACGTGAAGAAAGAAAGCAAGAGCAGCAAGCTTACTATGAGAGGAACTCTCAGTTTCAAGTGAGTCTTTTGGTAATTGCATTAATTTTAATTCATTAAAATGATAGGCAATGCCGGGTATGTATGTAACTGGTCATTCTTCTACTTCTATGCATCAGAGCATGCCTGTGATGACACCTACTAGAATAGGAAATATGCCACAGGGTCAAGGGCTGCATTCAGAGCCAACAGCATCAAATGAATGGAGCTTCTTAGATAATAGAATAGCTGACAGCAGTCCAATAGGTTTTAGGAAGAGTACTAAAAATCGTCAGCATGTTCCAGCACAACTTTCAACCAGTCAACCTCAACCAATTCTTCCGTCAACTAGTCAGCCATTGTTCCAGTTGACAAGTCAACCAGTAGTAGCATCAATTGCTGAACGAGCTCCATTAGTATATTCACCACAATTGACTGCCCCTCCTTCATTTAGTAGTGGGCCAGCTTTACCTTTGCATTATCCAGTATCAACTCTCACTGCACCACTGCATGCACCAGTAACCAATTCATTAACCTCTGAAGTATCTCTTCCATTCACCAGTGGACAGACAACATCATTCTCTCATCCTCAACCATTTCCTACATTACATCCACCAGCATCTATTCTTACTGCTAGCTCTAGCTCGTATTTTCCACAATCTTTTAGTGCAACTCAATCTCCTGCATCTTTGACACAATCATCTAGTATGACATACTCTTTCCCAGCAAGCAGTGTAGCCATGTTGCATATTCCATCATCAAGTACTAAAGTGTTTTCTTCTCCTGCAATTTCTTTAGTCAGTCATTCAGTAGTTCCATCATCTGATCCTGGTAGTAAAGTAAAGAAGCAGCCTCACTTCATGGAGAGAGTTCAGTTTAATCCTCATGTTAGTTATGTCTCTCCTGATGATGATTCTTCTCCACCAGAAGGTCAAATCTCAAGCAGTGCTGATAATGAGCCTGCTGCAGCAAGCTGGTCAAGGAGATTACGTCCCAGCTCCTCCTCCTCTTCTACTTCTACTGGATCTCCTCCTGCCTCACCTTCTTGGCAGCCAAGGGATATTAATGGAAGGCTAGATAAAGTTAAAGTGAAGGCTCAAGTTGTTGCAAGGTCAACTGGCCAGTCAGCAGAAAGACTCGCATCACATATGAAGAAGAAACAGCAGCAGCAAGGAGCTCATTCCAGCTCATCTTCTTCTATGGCAAGTCTAAGCAGTAATGGTAGCATCAAAAATAAGTCTACATTGACCAGTGGTGATATTGATGTGAATGATGATGATGAGTTTACTAAGAAATTGAAAGGGTTAGATAAAGTGATTCATACTGCGGAGCAGGTTGCACAATCAACTGGAGAGTCGGTTGAGAAACTATCAAAGAATTTGGTTCAATCTCCAAAGTTGTTGAGAAACATTATTTAAACAGCATTGAATTTGCAAAAATATTAATGTTTTTTATTATTGAATTTTAGTATTAAATCTACCATAATAAATCTATTTATAGAAAATATTTAATTGGAATAATTTCTTGACCCCAGCAAACATGGCTGCAACTAATTCCTCTATTATCCCTATTGATGACCTTTCTGGCTCAGATTGCAAGTATTCTCAGGAAGAGAAGGAAGCTAGGTGTAAGCTGGCATCAGTTTATCGCTTAGTTGACATGAATAACTGGACACAGGGGATTTATAATCATATTTCAGTCAGTTGTAATCAATTTTTAATTATGTAATGTTTTTTCTAAAAATAGCATCATGATTTAATATAATGTATATTACATATTATCATTATCATTATACTGTTGCAATACATTTTTCATCTTCACGCTCTGTTTTAATGGAAGCAATGTTGTATGATTACAGCTCAGAGCTCCAGGAGAAGACGATCACTTCCTCCTCAATCCATTCGGACTCTTTTACTCTGAAGTAACTGCTGCTAGTCTAGTGAAGGTTGATCTAGACGGTAAAGTGATTGATCCTGGAACTACTGACCTTGGTGTACCACATACCGGCTTTGTTATACATTCGGCAATTCATGCAGCAAGGAAGGATATCAAGTGCATCATTCATGTGCATACAGGAGCAGGGATTGCAGTTGGTGCCATGAAATGTGGACTGCTCCCTCTTTCACTGGAGGCTGCTGCTCCTAGTGTAAGTACACTACTCATCCACACTGCATTGATGGGCAGAATTATTGTTGAGATTATAGTTCAATGTTTACCATTTGTCTTATAGTTTTATGCATTTTGTTTTTTGTTAGTTATAATGCTATATAAATGTTACTTGACTTTTATCCATTCCAGATTGGTGAAGTGTCATATCACGATTGTCAAGGGATCTCTGTCGACAGTAAAGAAAGAGAAGATCTTGCTGCTGATCTTGGTCCCGTGAACAATATCATGATCCTACGTAATCATGGACTCTTGGCAATGGGGGCCACCATAGAGCAGGCATGGGATAGGATTGAGACTCTAATGCTTGCCTGTGAATCACAGGTATACTGTGTCCTATGTAGTTTAGATATTTACAGTTAAAATTTTTTTTTTGTGATAGGTGAAGGCAATGAGTGCTGGCATTGGTAATTTGATTTTACTCAGTGATGAAGTAGTTGAGAAAACTCGAAAGGTGACTGATGAAGAGGTAGGGATGGTTGTAACTGAGCCTGGACTGATGAGCTTTGAGGCTAATATGAGGCTACTGGATAGAAAGGTAACATTGTCTTAATGTATAGCTGTATGATATATGTGTCGTGATTGTTCTGTAGGGTTATAAAACTGGATATCAATATAAACTCTCAAAATATATTAAGAGACAATAAATCATAATGTCTTTAAATAATTAATTATAAAAAATAGTTTTCATGTACATTATAAATTGTTCTAAAAATTATTTAAGTTTTAGTCTAAGTTAACTTAGTTCCTGAGCTTCAGCAATTCGAAGGAACACTTTTTTAACAATATCTTTAATTGTTTGAGTGAACTTCATATCCGATGTGAATGAAGTGCCGTTATTGACATCATCCTGCATATGCTTACAAGCTGCTAATGTTTCTCTTGAAATCTTTCCTTTGAAGGACTCCGAACGAGGCCTCCTCCATCTTTTACAAATATCATTGCATTTATGATTCATGAAAAACATGGCCATTCCCTCTATTCCCACGTCTGTCTCACCATATTTATTGTTGAGTGAGAGGATTACAGGGTCGGTCAAATAATAGCCATTTTCATCACGAGTTCCTTGAAGATCGCACACCATTTCCTGCCCTTTAGTGTGTACCCAGCTCCAGTGAACAAATGCTGGCATAATGGCATCGTCAGATTTAGCCTCAGGAGATATGTACCCATAGTTGCTGCACCATTTTAAAAACTTTCCTTGTAAGTAATCTTCCGCAACAACATATTCAGGTTGCATAAATAAACCACAGTCCACTGTATATCTACTGACATCAGTAAAATGTAGATTTACAGGAAAATCTACCTCTTTTTTGAACTGCTGTGCTAGTGTTCTAGCTCTGTCATAAATTTTCAATGTGCAATCCCAAGCTGTTGGAATGAACACTGCTCCTGACTTCATCTTTTTAACAACACACAGCTTCTCAAACTTAGGTGTACTATTCCATGAAGTTGTCCATTGTTGAGCCCATTTTATACCCTTGTGAGCATAGCGAAACCGTCCTTCTGCAAAGTGTGTACATTGAAATGAAATACTGGATCCATTTGGACCTGATGCTACTACAGAAACACGTGACAGATTGTCCCAATCCATAGACTTTTCTAAAGTTACCCTGAAGTCCACTTGGCACTTTCAGCTGTCTGGCTGCCTTTTTATAGGCTTCAGTCATAGAAGGGTAATTCCTAGGTACTTTCCCAGGTACTTTCCCTGGGGATTTCCCAGGTACACTCCCACAAACACCAACTAAAGGTAGTAACATGCCTGTATTTAAATTTGGGAAATTAACCTAAAAATAGTTGCAGCTAGTGCCGCATAACTTCCTGCACATCAGAAATGCTTAGAATAGCATAAGGTTTCTAATTATAGTAACAATTAACATCTTAGTCAGCAGTTGCTATGTAGAAATAACATGCATCAAGAGTGGATAATTATTATCTACTCTTGTATGCATGTATACTGTTGATACACCCACTTTAAAACATTATATCCACTATCATATTAACAATAATCCCCAGTTGTTTTTGTTGCTATAGTTATTTCATTAATGATATTTATAATGAAGTATCAAAACATTAACATGGTTGCACTTGATAGCCTGACAGGGTGTAATGTTTTATAGTGTGTGTTCTCAGTAGCCACTGCTGCTGACTGAAATTGTTGCTAAAATTAGATACATCATGCTATTTTAAGTATTGCTGATGTGGCAGGAAGTTATGCATTGTGTGATCCTACTGTTATCATAATAATAATGATCAAAATGCTGCTCAGTCAAGAGCTTGCTTGGTAGTGAAAAACTAATTTACCAAAATCAAAAATTTTACTAAATCATGTGATAAAACAACTTAAACAAGTACAACTGTATTGTATTTATCATTATTATGGTACAGAATGAAACTAATTACTTTAATATTAAAAGTCATACCAAAAATCAGTCTATTCATATGCCACCATAGAGCAGGCATGGGATAGGATGGAAACTCTAATGCTTGCCTATAATGCTTGGTTAATAATGCTTGGTTATAAAACTGGATATCAATATAAACTTTCAAAATATATTAAGAGACAATAAATCATGATGTTAGTTATGAAATGTATTAATTATAATCATTAGCCTTTAGTTTATTGATATATGCACACTGTTACATTTAATTCATAACGTCTTGAGTCTGCATAAAAATGAAACTATTATTTTAATATCAGAATCACACCAAAAATCAGTTTGTTCATAAATAGCACATAAAAATAATGATATGTTAAATGATTAGTTTAATGAATAATAATATGATTAGTTGAACTCTTATTGAGCTTGAGCAATTTGAAGGAACACTCTTTTAACGATATCTTTAGTTGATGGAGGGAATTTCATCTCGAACCTGTAGGAAGTGGCATTATTGACTTGACTCTGCATAAGTTGACACGCTGCTAATGTTTCTCTTGGAATCTTTCCTATAAAGGACTCCCAATGAGGTCTCCTCCATCCTCTACAGATACTATTGCATTGATGGTTCATGAAAAACATGGCCATACCCTCTATTCCCATGTCTGTCTCACCATATGTATTGTTAAGTGAGAGGATTACAGGATCAGTCAAGTGATAGCCATTTTCATCACGAGTTCCCTGTAAATCACACACCATTTCTTGCCCACTTGTATACAGCCAACTCCAGTGAACAAATGCTGGCATCATGATGTGCTCAGACATAGCTTTGGGAGATATATAGCCATAGTTATTGCACCATTTCATAAAGACTCCTTCCAAATAATCTTCAGCCACAACATATTCTTTTGGATTAGAGTTGATTACCACATATGTACCAATGCTTGTGAAACAAATGGGATAGTTGGGTCTAACACTTTGGTTAAACTGCTGTGCTATTGCTCCAGCTCTGTCATAAATTTTTATTGTGCTGTCCCAACCATTGGCAGCCCAAACATAGCCTGATTTCATTCTTTTTATGACACATTTCTGTCCATACTTCTCAGGAGTAGTCCATTGACCTCTGTAAGCTCTTCGGAAACGTCCTTCATCAAAGTGAACTTGCTCAAATGTGGCAACACAATTAGGTTGAAAGAAAGTAGATCTATTTGAAAAAGTTGCCATTGGCTGAAGCAACAAAAATACTGTTACTTAGAGAGAGAGAGATCAAATCTTTATATAATCTAGTGTAGTTGAAATAAAAATTCCCCAGGTGGTGTCCCTAAGACCCTACTATCTACACATTTACCTGTTGGTGCTGACTTAGCAGAATTAAAAATTCCCAGGTGGTGTCCCTACTATAGTTGTTGGCAAGCCAAACAGTCAATTATGTCAATGATGTCATAAAACATACATTGAGACTGTTATTGCACCCAAAAATAACAATGTTCTATTTTTAGACTAACCTATTATCATAGTTTATTGATTAGTGCAGTACTTGTATTCATTGAGCAATCTCAAGTGACGCCAAGAAATACAAAACTAAACTAACAAAATGTAGATCTAAGGAATTTGCTACTCATATCTACAGAAGTACAAAATTGTAAGCTTTTATCAACTGCTTAATTTTTGGGTACATAAAACATGAAATATTTCTACAGTTGTCTTGTGACAAGGTCGAAGGTCATAGTCATGGTAACCAATGCTATACTGCCCCTATAAACAAGAGAGGAATGAAATAAATAATGTAATACTAACTGTTGGTCTTTGAAAATAGTCCAACCCTCATCCAATTTTAATCATCCAACCATTACTGAAGCATATTTCCCTGTCATGTAGTGTTGAAGAGTAAGAGAGAGAATGAGGCTGCTGCTTCTAGTATAAGTAAATTAGTTCAACGTTTACTATTTTTCTTATAGTTTTTTATGCATTTTGTGATGACCTTTGAGGCTAATAGTATGAGGTTACTGGATAGAAAGGTATAAGATTATCTCAGTGTGTAGCTGTGATATAGATCTATGTGTCACGATTATTTTGTAGGGTTATAAAACTGGATATCAATATAAACTTTCAAAGTAAGAGACAATAAACCATAACTGTAACGTCTTTAAATGTTAATTATACAAACAAAAATAGTACAACAAAGCAGCAGCTATTAGTTTACTAACACTCACTAAATAATGCAGGTAAAAATTATATGTATATATAATTATGTTCTCAAGTTCAAGTTTATAAACTTAGCTAGAGTCTAAGCTTGAGACTCTCTAAGCTTGAGCAATTTCCAGAAACATTCTTGTAACAATATCTTTAATGGCTGGTGGGAATTTCATCTCAAACCTGTACGAAGTGGCATTATTGACTTGGTGCTGCATAAATTCACACGCTGTTAATGTTTCTGTTGGGATCTTTCCTATAAAATACTCCAAATGAGGCCTCCCCCATCCTTTACAGATATCATTGCATTCGTGGTTCATGAAAAACATTGACATACCCTCTATTCCATTATCTGTCTCACCATAACTCTGGTTGAGTGAGAGGATTACAGGGTCAGTCAAATGATAGCCATTTTCATCACGAGTTCCTTGTAGATCACATAGCATTTCCTGTCCTCTTGTATACAGCCAGCTCCAGTGAACTAATGCTGGCATTGTTATGTGCTCAGATTTAGCTTTAGGTGAAATAAAGCCATAGTTATTACACCACTTTAAGAAATTCCCCTGTAAGAAATCCTCAACTACAACATACTCAAGTGGAAATGAGTCAACCACTGTATGTGTGAATGTGTCAGTAAAGCGTACTGGAAAATTTGAATATTTTCCCCTATTGAACTGTTGTGCTAGTGTTCTAGCTCTGTCATAAATCTTCAATGTACAATC
The DNA here is from genome assembly GCF_000090795.2 of Amphimedon queenslandica. Taxonomy (NCBI): domain Eukaryota; kingdom Metazoa; phylum Porifera; class Demospongiae; order Haplosclerida; family Niphatidae; genus Amphimedon; species Amphimedon queenslandica. Next base: position 589,298 of record NW_003546251.1, on the reverse strand, counting down.
CCAAGCTGTTGGAGTGAACACTGCTCCTGACCTCATCCTTTTAATAACGCATTGCCGTCCATACTTATCTGGAGTTGTCCAAGTTCCTTTATAAGCTGAGCGAAACCGTCCTTCAGCAAAGGGATTCCTTTCAAAGGTAGTCATAGTCAACTTTTCTCAACTAATGAACTAATACAATACAAGCTACCCTTAGTTGTTTTCTTTTTATAGGCTTCAGTCATTGAAGAGGATTCCCCAGGTACTTTCCCTGGACCTGGGGATGTCCAAGGTACTTCCCCTGGGGATTTTTTACAGCATGCTGTTTCCTGTATCTAAATTTAGGAAAATTACCTAAAAATAGTAGCATTGCATAACTTCCTGCCATATCAGCATGCTTAAAATAGCATGATGTATCTAATTATAGTAACAACTTCAGTCAGCAGTGGCTAGAAATAACATGTATACTGTTGATACACCCACTGTAACATCATACCCACTATCATATTAACAACACTGCAACCTTTTAATGCCCAGTTGTTTTGTTGCTATAGATATTTCACATGAGAATGCACATTAATCATATTCATATGAACTAACAAAACAACTGGGTGCAGTGTTGTTAGTGGGAATAGTGGGTACAATGGGTGTAATGTTATTTCTAGCCACTGCTGACTGAAGTTGTTACTATAATTAGATACGTCATGCTATTTTAAGCATTGCTGATGTGGCAGGAAGTTATGCAATGTTAGTAGTAGATCGAACAGGCTACAGCAAACGTGCCAAACACTGCTGTGGTAAATTTGCCATATCAAAGAAACATAAACTGTTTTGATAGTCTACTAAATAACAGTATATTATTATAGTAATAGTATATTTAATATCATGATCCTACGTAATCATGGACTCTTAGCAATGAGGGCCACCATAGAGCAGGCATGGGTAGAATGGCTACTGGTATCTGTGACGCCATCTTTGTGTGTAGCTGTAATGTAAATGTGTCATAAGGTTATAAAACTGGATATGAATATAAACTCTCAAAATATAAGAGACAATAAATCATAAAGTCTTTATTCTTTAAATATCATACAAACAAATATTTGTTCAAAAAAGCAGCTAGATAGATCTATATAGTTTACTAACACTCAATACTTTAAAAATGCAGCTAAAAATGTATACTATTGTTCTTAAGTTTAAGTTAGCTCTAAGCTTGAGCAGTTTCCAGAAACACTCTTGTAACAATATCTTTAATGGGTTGAGGGAATCTCATGTCAAACCTGTACGAAGTGGCATTATTGACTTGGTGCTGCACATGTTTACAAGCTGCTAATGTTACTCCTGGAATCCTTCCTTTGAAAGACTCAAAGCGAGGCCTCCTCCATCCCTTACAGATATCATTGCATTCATGGTTCATGAAAAACATGGCCATACCCTCTATTCCCATGTCTGTCTCACCATACATATTGTTAAGTGAGAGGATTACAGGGTCAGTCAAATGATAGCCATTTTCATCACGAGTTCCTTGAAGATCACACACCATTTCTTGCCCTTTTGTATATAGCCAGCTCCAGTGAACAAATGCTGGCATTGTGATGTTCTCAGACCTAGCTTTAGGTGAAATATAGCCATAATTGTTACACCATTTTAAAAAATTTCCCTCTAAAAAATCTTCAGCAACAACATACTCACGTGGGAATGAGCCATTCACTGTAAGTGTGCTTGTGTCAGTAAATTGTACTGGAAAATTTGAATATTTTCCCCTATTGAACTGCTGTGCTAGTGTTCTAGCTCTGTCATAAATCTTCAATGTACAATCCCAAGCTGTTGGAGTGAACACTGCTCCTGACCTCATCTTTTTAACAACACACAACTTCCCAAACTTATCTGGAGTTGTCCAAATTCCTTTATAAGCTGAGCGAAACCGTCCTTCAGCAAAAGGCTTCATTTCAAATGTACAGACAAAGCCAAAGGGATTCATGTTTCCTCAACTACACTAAACTTTTGTATAGATCTACAGTCTAGTGAGACTGAGTCTACCCTTAGTTGTTTGCCTTTTTATAGGCTTCAGTCATTGAAGAGGATTTCCCAGGTACTTTCCCAGGTATTTTCCCTGGATCTGGGGATTTCCAAGGTACTTTCCCTGGACCTGGGGATTTCCCAGGTACTTTCCCAGATACCTGGGGATTTCCAAGGTACTCTCCCTGGGGATTTTCTAAAACATGCTGCTTCCTGTATCTAAATTTAGAAAAATTACCTAAAAATAGTAGCATTGCATAACTTCCTGCCACATCAGCAATGCTTAAAATAGCATGAAGTATCTAATTATAGTAACAACTTCAGGCTAGAAATAACATGTATATACTGTTGATACACCCACTGTAACATTATACCTACTATCATATAACAACACTGTTTTTGTTGCTATGGATATTTCACATGAGAATGCACATTATAATCATATTCATATGAACTAACAAA
>NW_003546251.1:531729-586834 GCF_000090795.2 Amphimedon queenslandica | reverse complement strand
CAATATGTATCAGAAAATGTAATAAAAATTTGGGGTGATTTCGGAGCCATTTTTTGGAAAAAACCATGGGCTATAGCCTTGGATAATTTTCAAAAATTGGCCCATTTAAAAAAATGGCCATAATATAGCCTTGGATAATTTTCAAAAATTGGCCCATTTAAAAAAATGGCCATAATATAGCCTTGGATAATTTTCAAAAATTGGCCCATTTAAAAAAATGGCCATAACTTGAAAAATATTTGTCGGAATCAGCTCAAACTTACTACACAACATAAGTACATCAATATGTATCAGAAAATGTAATAAAAATTTGGGATGATTTCGGGGCCATTTTTTGGAAAAAACCATGGGCTATAGCCTTGGATATTTTTCCAAAATTGGCTCGTTTTTTTAAATGCTCATAAATCAAAAAATATTTTCAGAATCAGCTCAAACTTGCTATATAGCATGAGTACATCAATATGTATATATTATTACAGAAATAACTGATTACATATTATCATTACTATTGCAATTCATCACTTGATTACCTCTCCTACTCCAGTTAACAATGAAACTGACTTAAGCATTGGTAGACAATGCTTTACTAACATTTCACAGAATCTAACGAAATTATGAACCTACGAAAAAATTAATCACATGACGATCACATGATTACCTGATGATTGTATCTGATGTAAGGATCCTCTACCTCTACCCAGGTGATTCCTCCTTTCTCTAAGCATGACTTAAAGATTGTGTAATAACTATAGCCAGTAGCTCCCTCTGGAATATGAAGATACTTTACTTGTTGCTTTGATTGTACTGGAAAATTAGACAAGAATAATAATAAAGACATAACTACATGGATAATGAAGTATTTTTTATACTTGTAATCAAAAGTAGCTATGATCCACTCTTGATAACACAAAATAACCATACAGTCTAATGGTAGACCACAATCCCATACAGTCCCTTTACATGTTACCTTTCTCTGTTTTTGCTCTTTTCTTTATTTCTTCTGCACGAGCAAGATAACTCTCAGCTCTTTTTCTTATATCTTTAACTTCAGCCTCAGGTCTGTGTGCCATTAATGAAAGGAATTATATAATCAGTATTGTCCTACCTTCCTTCCATTGCTCTCAGTAGGTTTTGTATTCCTTCCTCGTAGCATATTAAAGCTTCTGAATATTTCTCTGATTTATCAAGCTCAACAGCTCTTTTTAATAAATCTTTAGCTGCCTCCATGTTTTTTGATTTGTAACTGGGCGGAGATATTATAGATCTATATTGTACCACTGATCTTTTAATAAATAAAACAATGCATAAAAGTCAAGTGATAAAACAAGCTTTATTTCTTGTTGTCTTTATTTTTGTAATTTTTCCTTTTTTCTAAAAAAAATTTCAAAAAATTTTTTACTTGAGTTTCAAACCTTTTTCAAGTTCTTCCTCAAGACTCTTTATTTTTTCTCTTAACAGTGCGTTCTCTGATGATTTTAAATGTTATAATTTTAATCATAAATTTATAGAGGTACGTACCTTCTCTCAGCAACTCCATTTGTTCTATTTTTTAAACAAGCTTTACATAAATTTACAAAACTATAGGTTTATACTTGTTTCTATCTCTTTAAGTTGTCCATCAATGGAACTCATAGAAGACAGCTGCCTTGAAGCTACAGTAGCTATAGGCTCTATAGCATTAAAATAAAGTCAATTATGAATATTGCAACTAACTATACCAACCTTCTGGTCGTATTAGATCTACATGTATGTCTGATTTTTGACTTCGATCACCATCTTGTAACACATTTTCAAGCTTGCATTGAACTTTTGTTTCAGCTTCAAAGAAATTTGACAAAAATAATGCATATGCATACCTTCTGGTACTGCATCTTTTTTTGATGATTCATCTATATGTACATTATTAGAAACAGATCGCATAGGTTTCTCAGCACTTTTCCTAAATTACATAAGTCATTGATACACTGCATCATGTAAAGTCACCTTTCATTTGAAATAGTTCTTTGCTTCTCACATAATTTCAAATATTCATGCCAGCATTTTGTAGTATTGCCACCACGGTCAGGATGAGAGAGTGTGTCAAGCTCAAACTGCTTAACTTCTTCTGGACTTCCAATTGCAACCACATGAAACTTGGCCCTTGTTATGACAGTATTAAAGACATAAGGATTGAACAGACTCTTAATATAAGAGGCATTCATTTCATCATCTCCTACCAGTTCAAACAGACTTAAAAAGATAGCTTGAAACTCATGACCTTTTTATTTTAGAAGCAACAGTATACAACATTATACATGGATAGAGTAGCTCTCACCTTGTATCATAAAAGAAGGTTTAAAGCTAACTTTTCTCACTGTCTCATATTTGTCATAATCAAAGGCCATGCTTCTGATACGATTCAACTAAACAATTAAATTAGAAAATTATAGCAAATAAAAATATACCTGCTTCCTTGTTGATGTGATAATACAAACGTCATGTCGAGGATTAAATTTGGGATTTATTTGTTTCATCTTGTCCAGATATTTTCGAACCTGTTCTAAGACAATGCGTGCCTCGACCCCTTGCTGGTCTGGATCATCATAATGCTCAACCAACCTTGAGTTAGCAGACACAAATCTGTAGCCAGTAGGGCCACTGCATTTCTGAAATTCCTTGTCGGGATTTATCTCCAAATTCTCATAGAATAGGTTTGGCAACTCTATCAATGAATTATGTGATCGGTAATTCACTGACAATTTAGTGACATAACGTGTTGCTCCTGAACCAATCTCTTCATATTTCCCCAACAAACGCTGCAACAAGGAAACATTGAGCCCAAATTTCTTGGCTTCTTCTCCCAGTACCAATATATTAGGGCCGACCTAATGATGTACAATAATAATTTAAGATATAGTTTGAAAATTTGGTAGTCTGCAAATTTGTAGTTATATTTGCAAATTGTTCAAAATAAAACAAAATATATTTTGGCAATTTTATTATTATTCCACCAATGGCCAAAATATAACTCAGCTAATTTTTCCTGTTATACAGTAAAATGTTTAATCATACCTGCTGGGTATCACCTGCTAGGACTATTTTAGCATCTTTAGTAGCTAGAGCAAGTGGTGTGATAGCTTCAGGCTCACGGACCTGAGCTGCTTCATCGAGAAAAAGGTGCGTGAAGAAACCTTCGGGAGAGCAGAGGTATTGGTGGAGTTTTAGAGATGTGGTGTATGTAGCGATTATGATGACATGAGGCATTGTGCTTATGTCAGCACTTTTCTTGGAAAACTCATCTGGTGTCATATACATGTCGGCATAAACTCCATAATTTTTTTGTTTGGTAATTAAAATCACCTTAAAAGGAAGCGGACGAATTTTTTTCTCAATTACACCAAAGTAAGCAGTAATGAAGGTTGTAATTGATATTTCGTGGTGAGCAGAAATCAATATTCTGGTACATTTATTCTTATTGACACCATTCATCATCACTTCATATGCAGCACGAGCGAGGATTCGAGTTTTACCAGTACCAAACGGACCATAGAGAATGACTGGAGGAGGAGGTTTGCCAATAGATGGAGATTCAAATGCAATCATCTCTAGAGCTTCTAATTGATGCTTTTTATCTAGCTTCATGTAACGAAAATCAGAATGTTGAGGCTGAAATCTAAGAAAAGGATCAACAAAAGAAAAAACATCAGGCAACAGACACTTGAGGACATGCTCTGAAGCCTTGACGACAGCATGATGAAGATGATCAAAGTAGGAATATTTCACTGTAAACTCAGCAGAGATTCTTATCTCACTCCCATCTTTAACTTCGGTGCCATTCTTTATTGCTTCAAACAAACTGTTAGATGGATGATCAGCAACTATGTACATGCGATTTTCAAGGTGGTTGAAATTGTAGTGATGCTTAAATGCTATGCATAAACGTGTTGAGCTATCTGGTTGTGATATTGTGACGTTATCACTTGCTTGAGTAGCATACTCGATCTTATCATCGGATAAGCCAGAAATATAACCATATCTATACTTATGAAATGAATTTTGAGTAAGAAAAGGAGGGACTTTTTTTGGATCATATATTGTGAGCTTGTAATCTACACCATCACACCTATTGAAAATGATCACTTCATGATATATTTACAGTATGAAGCTGGTGTACATACTTTCTTGACAGCTTTTTAATATGTTCATCTTCTTCAAGCCACAGTGCACTATAGAAATGCTCCCGGTAATTATCAGGCGTCAAATCATTTAAGTGACTTTGTGGTATTAGCTGTGACGATGTAGGCTGCTTCTTTCGTCTTACGTCAAACTTTGCTTGCCATGGGACTGGTATGAAAACAGTAAGATATGGAGCTGAACTCTGATCATGAGGTCTTGATATTGGATATTGCTTTTTGTATGATCGACCCTGTTTTTCCTCTAGTTTTGAACTGGTACTCCACTTTTTATTTGTTTTTGGATTCTGACCATCAGGTGATTCTATTTATGTAAATTAATATTATTATTGGTTTCATTTTAAAATTACCTTCTGGCTGTTTAATCCTGATTCTGAACAAATAATCTAGTATCCCATTAATAAATGGATCATGCTCATTGGCTGAATCGTATAGCCCATAAATTATATCTTCAAATCGAACTTCTTTGCTAATCAAATGTTCTAATAGCTTCCTCTTTCTTTCCAGTTTGTCTTTCCCCACTTCTTTAATATGATCTAATATGCCCTCCTCAACTTTCATAATTTTTCCAAATTTGTACCAATCCTTCGAAATATGGACTGCAACTTCATTAACGTCTTCTTGTCCCAGATACATTTGAAGATCTGGAACATCAAGACATTTCAATCGCAGTTTGCTTTTCATTCTTGTTAGAAAATCTAAATGACACACATAAATCTATACAAATGTTTTTAATACATACTTTCTTTCATTTCATATTCTAGTTGTATTTCCTGCTGCCGCCTTTCTTCCTTTTCCCGCTCTTCCTGTTCTTGCCGCGCTTTCTCCTGCTCCTTCTTAATCTCAATCATATCTAAAAAATATTATCATTAAATGAGATCAAATATGTAAGTAACATGTACATGTAATGTGAGTTTCTATTGTAGAGTATAAAAACTTACTTTTCATCAAGCAGTCTAGTGCTTGGTCAGCAATATCAATTCTGTCAGCATCACATAAACCAGATATGAGATTGTAATATGTGGCATCATCTCCATTCTTTTGTTTCCACTTGTTTAAAAGAGCTACTCTTCTACTTTCTTCAGAGCTATTATCAACTTTGATGGCCTTGATTTCATCAGCTACAATCTTCAAGTACAACCCAGCAGTGTCCCAGTTACCTAGTTTTTTACTCAGTTTGAGTAGGACACTATCACTACACTGATGAGCTCTTAAGTCATCAAATATAAGTTCCCTTGTATCTAGATGATCTTTGAAGTCTGTCTCTATAGAATTAATCAATAATTAACACACCCTATTATATAAAACACTTACCAAAACTGAGGTTAGTCCCGGCTGGGTTAGCTGCCACTGCCATCTTGTTCAAACACAGTACTACCTTAAAAGGTAATGCTACAAACTGGGGTGGACCATAGAGCATGTGACTATCATATCATATACATGCAGACATAGCAATGAATATAATCCTTTTAGGTTTTCCCTACCAAATAAGAAAATTATGACATTAAATTAATGCAGCAAACACATCTGTAGCTTTTAAATGTACATCTACTTGCATGTTCACATCCCTCTTTTAAAACTTAACTCTTATGCAATGATCTCATTGTGGGCTGAAACTAATCCCACAAGAATAGACTGAAACAGATGCACTTTGTCTAACAACACAATAATCTTCTTGTGCAAATGAACGATAATACACATTTACACATAATGCAGTCACACACACACAGAGATAGAAGAAATTATAATGATAGTTCAAACTTTAAATTAATTGAGAGATGTAGTTATAAGAAAGGGTTTTTTAAGAAAGGTGTCACAAAAATGAATTAAGTCAAACACTAATAATTAATAATTAATTAACAACAACAACAACAATGATGATTGCAGTTTTCTATGATTCACCATTCTTTAGAGCCTATAAAGATGACTGCTGCTATAGCAACAAGACTGATGAAATGCTTTAATCAAAAGAGATCATTCACAAATACAGACACAAACACATTACTACAAGACATAATACCATTGAGACTTTTTATATGTACCGGGTACATGTACATGTACAGTACATGCTATAATATTTAATAATGTATCCACACACACACATATACACATATACACATGCATAAACAAAACAGAGTTTAAACAAACAATAAATTAATAGAATATTCCGAAAAGAAAGTACATAAAGAGAAAGTAGAATCCACATGTATTTTACTATATACAATGTACCTGTACTATACACATAAAACCATACAATGTATACAATGTATACATCAGGGTTTCCTGCAGGATTTTCAAGCAGCTTCTTGTCAGTGGATTGTCAAGTTGCTACATATTTTTTTTTGTTTTTCATGTCCTTACAATATTGTGTATCAATTTTGAGCTGATATCGATCAAATTTGGATTTTGAATAAATTTTTAAAGTTGCTCAAAAATTGAGCCAATGACCTAGGTTATAGCCTTTGGTCAAAAATTAAATTTCACCAAAAATGGCTGAGAAAATTCTCAATTTTTATAATTAAAAGAAATGCTCAAACTTGCTACATAGCATAAGTACATCAATATGTATCAGAAAATGTAATAAAAATTGGGGGTGATTTCGGAGCCATTTTTTCAAAAAAACCATGGGCTATAGCCTTAGGTACTTTCCAAAATTTAGCCAATTTACAAAAATGTTCATAATTTAAAAATTATCTGTTGGAATTAGCTCAAACTTTTAAAACAGCATAAGTACATGTACATCACTATGCATATTACATAAATAACATTACATATTATTATTACTATTACAATACATGAAATTGATTTAAGCATCTAACAAAATTATGAACCTATAGATCAACCTTCCTTCCATTGCTCTCAGTAAGTTTTGTATTCCTTCCTCGTAGCATATTAAAGACTCTAAATATTTCTCTGGCTGAACAGCACTGATGGGCGGGTCTATGGATTTGGAATTTTATTTTATTTTTAGTTTTGAATTAGAATAAAATAATAAGTGATTTAAACCATGTATAAAACATTGAATGTTATGCAGTTATACAAAAAAGGATCTTGGGAATGGTGACATTATCTAATGTACATGGTCTTTTATTTCTACGATAAAAATATTCAAGTAAATGATAACAACAAAGTATCACCTACTTTCAGCTACTGATGTCTGATCAATCTTTACAAGAGCATTAACCAATGCATTATAATTTGCTCCTCCATTCTTATCAACACCATCCACATGCTGTAGCCATGCCTCTAAGGTGGCTCTTAGGCATGCTTCAGAATTTTTAGGATTATTATTTTCAATTGTGTTCAGTTTTGGTGGAAATAAACCTAACTTTAGTCCAAGGACCTTCCATTCACTACTGTCAAAACTGTTTTTCTTTAACACTGAATCAACTTCATCCAAATCCTTTATACTTAATTCTTGTTTCATACCTACAGTATATAAAACCAGAATGCTGATTGAATGCATGAGGAGACTAAGCAGCTAATTAAAATAAAACTTACGTTTGTTGAATTTAGTGTCTTTGCTCTCAGTCTCAAGATTACCTAGAGTAGTACACTAAATAGCCCACAAGTCGTAACATAGGCCACTTACTTGTACTAGGATTCACAGTGATAGTTGTTGGGCGTTTTGCACCTTTCAATGGAAATTTTAGACAAGTGCTGACAACAAAAGGACCACTGCCACTCCAATAAAGCATAAATTGCATGTTACTCTCTATATCCTCCTGACTTTGAAGCTCATCCTTTTCATACTACAATCACATTATGTAAATATTGTGAAAAATGATATTCATGCATAGCTCACAGAAAGTGGAGTAAATTTTTCTTGAACTTCCCAATTTTCCACAGGTGGATCAGCAGTTATATTCAGCTCTAAAATTGTGCTGTTTTTTTCAAATATTACACCAAAGTCTTTTGTTTCCTGACTCCAGCCTTCATAGTCTGCATCATCCAGTAGCTACACAATAGCCATAAAACACAAGAAATATTTTGAGCAATTAACTTACACTTTTTCTCACACCATTAACTTGAGACCTGTAAATAACAAGGCTGTAGTCCCACTTGTAAATTTCAGACTTTTTGGAGAATAAAGCACCTTGAAATTTGACTTCAGAATTGGTACTTGCTGTTTTACCACTAAAACTGGTGAGCTTAAAATAGATATAAGATCCTTTGACACTAAAATCACCCAAGAATTCATTAAATATATATGACATATTCTGTGGGGTGTCTTCAGCTGTTAATATTTTGATCGATGAGCTTTTTACAATTTCTTTCACATTATGCCATATACCCAGTAATACAGGATTTACAAATTCTTTACTGCTTGATATCCAGTATACAGCACTGGCTGGTTTCCAGGTTTTTGGATCAGGATAAACATATGGGCCAGACACACTAACACGAATGACAACCTCAGCCAGAAAGCCACAAGGAAGTGCATCACTTGGAATATCAAGCATCAAACCATACTCCTCCCAGTGTAACTGACTAGACTGACCACCTGCTACTAAGAATCTATTTGATGCAATAACTTTGACACCTGGTAAAGGGCCTATAAAAGCATTATGATAATGATAACTAAATCTCATGTTCTTACTAATAAATATCTTGGGATCTGGTTTCCAGCAAGTAGCCACAAGAAACAATAAAAATATTGTATACATAAGACCCATTGAAAATTTCCTTGACACCTTCACTGTTGATGGGGCTCTAAATCCACGTCCACTGTCAATTTCTAACTTTTCTTCAGTCACTATAATTTCATGTCACAACTTCATGCACACAAAAATAAATTTTAAAGCTTACACTTTATCTTTTTGAATTGGCTCAATTCAGCAGCAATTTCATTATTCTTTGAGATCAAATTTTTATTTTCTAGTGTGTTGTGCAATGATATCATCACAGTCTCACCTATTTTATACTTTACCTTTTTTCAATTTCTTTGCTTCTTCTAACTTTGATTGCATAGTTGACCTCAAATTTTCCTTTTCTATATAATGATTATATAAAACAGGGAAACTTATTCTGTACTGTACCTCTTTTCAATTTTGCTGCATACATATCTTGGTCTTTTAAAGTTGATTGCATAGTTAATTTTTCTTTCTTCAATTCTTCTAGACAATTAGCAACTGACTCCTTTTCTTTTTGCACAGTAAATTTTTCTTCTCTTAATCCTTCTAGATGGATTTTAATTGAAGCAATCTCATCTTCAAATTTCTTTTTTGAAGTTTCTATTTCGACTATAATAAAAACAATTTAATTTTCATTAGGCATAAAAGATAAACTAACTTTTAAATTCTGATTTGCATTGGCTCAATTCTCCTTTGATAGTACTAATTCTTAAAGCTATTTTCTCTTCTGATATCTTTCTGATTACTAAGGTTCTCTATTAAATACACAACAATACCAATAAACTTACACTCTTCTTGGCATTGGTTCAACGTCACTTTCATTGTTCTAACTTCTTTATCCTTTACAACCAATTTTTCAGTAACTGATTTTAATTTCTCATTTAACATATGAATATTTTCTAAATCTAACAATTTTATAGCATAATCACAGTTGTGCACAAACATAAACTAACTATAAATTTCATCAGGGCTCAATGTATCACTCAATGCTGGAAGCTCATCTTCAAGTGACATAAATTCAGATATTTCCTCCTTTTCATTTAGTTCTAAAAGATTAAAATTAACTTACTACACATAAAATATGAAGTGATAGCTTACCAGAAACTTTATATGGCAACAATTGTTTACTATAGTAATGTACATACATAAAATTGAAATAGCTACCAAAATGTATAATGGTACATACCTAATACCACTTAAAGTTCCTTGCTTTTCACATAACTTCAAGTATTCATGCCAGCATTTTGTAGCATTGCCACCACGGTCAGGATGAGAGAGTGTGTCAAGCTCAAACTGCTTAACTTCTTCTGGACTTCCAATTGCAACCACATGAAATTTGGCCTTTGTTATGACAGTATTAAAGACATAAGGATTGAACAAACTCTTAATATAGGAGGCATTCATTTCATCATCTTCTACCAGCTCAAAGAGACTTAAAAAGATAGCTTGAAACTCATGACCTTTTATTATAAAAACATGTACATGAAAAGATTATACATGTACTGTAGCCCTCACCTTGTATCATAAAAGAAGGCTTAAAGCTAACTTTTCTCACTGTTTCATATTTATTGTAATTAAAGGCCATGCTTCTGATACAATTCAACTATAAAAAATAAATTAGAAAATTGTGGCAAGTAAAAATATACCTGCTTCCTTGTTGATGTGATAATGCAAACGTCATGTCGAGGATTAAATTTGGGATTTATTTGTTTCATCTTCTCCAAGTAATTTCGAACCTCTTCTAAGACAATGCATGCCTCAATCCCTTGCTGATCTGGATCATCATATTGCTCAACCAGCCTCGAGTCAGCAGACACAAATCTATAGCCAGTAGGGCCACTGCATTTCTGAAAATTTTTGTCAGTATTCAGCTCCAAATTTTCATAGAATAGGTTTGGCAAATCTATCAATGAATTATGTGATCGGTAATTCACTGACAATTTAGTGACATAACGTGTTGTCACTGGACCTATCTCTTTATATTTCATCAACAAACGCTCCAACAAAGAAACATTAAGCCCAAACTTTTTGGCTTCTTGTCCCAGCACCAATATATTAGGGCCAACCTAATGATGTACAGTAATAACTTTTTGATAGTATATAGTGTTTAATCATACCTGCTGGGTATCACCTGCTAGGACTATTTTAGCATCTTTAGTAGCTAGAGCAAGCGGTATGATAGCTTCTGGCTCACGGACCTGAGCTGCTTCATCAAGAAAAAGATGTGTGAAGAAACCTTCAGGAGAGTAGAGGTACTGATAAAGGTTGAGAGACATGGTGTATGTAGTGATAATAATGACGTGACTCATTGTGCTTATATAAGCACTTTTTTTGGAAAACTCCTCTGGTGTCATGTACATGTCAGCATAAACTCCATAATTTTTTCGTCTAGAAATTAAGATGACTTCAAAAGGAAGGCGGAATAATCTTCCAATTACACCAAAATAAGTAAAAATGAAGGTTGTTATTGATATTTCGTGGTGAGCAGAAATCAATATTCTAGTACATTTTTTCTTACTGATGCCATTCATCATTACTTCATATGCAGCACGAGCAAGGATTCGAGTTTTACCAGTACCAAATGGACCATAGAGAATGACATGAGGAGCAGGTTTGCCAATTGATGGAGATTCAAATGCAATCATCTCTAGAGCTTTCAACTGATGCTTTTTATCTAGCTCCATGCAATGAAAATTAGAATGCCGAGGATCAAATGTAAAGAATGGGTCACCAAAAGAAAAAACATCAGGCAACAGACACTTGAGAACATACTCAGGAGCCTTGACAACAGCATGATGAAGATGATCAAAGTAGGAATATTTCACTGTAAATTGAGCAGAGACACTTATCTCACTCCCTTCCCTAACTGTGGTACTATTCTTCACTGCTTCAGACAATTTGAGAGAATCAGGAGAAACAATATACATACGATTTTCAAGGTGATCGAAGTTGTAGGCATGCTTAAATGCCATGCATAAATGTGTTGAGCTATCTGGTTGTGATATTGTGATGTTATCACTTGCTTGTGTAGCATACTCGATCTTATCATCGGATAAGCCAGAAATATAACCATATCTATACTTATGAAATGAATCTTGAGCAAGAAATGAAGGAACTTTTTTTGGATCATATATGGTGAGCTTGTAATCTACACCATCACACCTATTGAAAATTATCCCATAATAATAATAATAATATTAATTTGCAGGATGCTAATGTACATACTTTCTTGACAGTTTTTTAATATGTTCATCTTCTTCAAACCACAGTGCACTATAGAAATGCTCCCGGTAATTATCAGGTGTCAAGTCATTTAAGTGACTACATGATATTAATCGTGATGATGCAGGTGGCTTCTTTCGTCTTTTGTCAAACTTTGCTTGCCATGGGACTGAAATTCTTTGTCTGATAACAGTGAGAGATGGTGGTGAACTCTGACCCTGAGGTTGTGACATTGGATTCTGTCTTTTGTATGACTGGCCCTGCTTTTCCTCTAGCTTTAAACTGTTATCAAATGATTCTGTTACAAAAGTGAATCACGTTATTTTCATTTTAATAATTACCTTCTGGTTGTTTAATCCTAATTCTGAACAAATATTCTAGAATGCCATCAATAGATGGATTATCCTCATCAGATGAGTTGTACAAACCATATATTATATCTTCAAAGCGAACTTTTTTACTAATCAAATGTTCCAGCAGCTTTCTCTTTCTTTCAATTTTATTTTTCCCCACTTCTTTCATGTGATCTAATGTACTTTCTTCCACTTTCATATACTTTCCAAAAGTATACCAATCCTTCCCAATAAGCTCTGCCACTGAATCAACATCTTCTTGTCTCAAATTCACTTGAAGATCAGGAACATCAAGACCTTTCGATAACACCTTACTTTTCATTCTTGTCAGAAAATCTAAACAAAAATGACACACATGTGCAGATTTTTGATACATACTTTCTTTCATTTCATATTCTAGTTGTATTTCCTGCTCCAGCCTTTCTTCCTTTTCTCGCTCTTCCTGTTCTTGCTGTGCTTTCTCCTGCTGCCTCTTTATCTCAATTATATCTGAAAGATAATAAGCATACAAGAAAGGATAATTAAACATTGTGTTAATGAATAAAGGCCCCATACGCTAGGCAACATGTTGCTAGCAACATTTGTGGTTACTTTGATCTTGCAACATGTTGCCTAGTCTTGCAAGCCAGCTTTCTATTTCCGAGGCTGGCAACATGTTGCTTACAAGATCAAAGTAACCACAAATCCCTGCAAGCAACATGTTGCTTAGTGTATGGGGGGCCTTTAGAGTATAAACCCTATAAAATCTAGATCTTCACAGTCACATTTTGGCAAATGGAGACCTTATCCACTATTTTTTCAGAAAACACTCAACAAATGAGTGTATAGCTAATTAACAATTACATTAAAGTGTAAGTGCTAAAACTCACTTTCTTTCAAACAGTCTAGAGCTTCGTCAGCCAATTCAATTCTGTCAGCATCATGTAAACCAAATATAAGATTATAATATGTGGCATCATCTCCATTCTTCTGTTTCCATTTGTATAACAACTCCATTCTTTTCTCTTCAATGGAGCTGTTATCATCTTTAATGGCCTGAATATCATAACGTGTGAGTTCCAAGGAATAACCAACTAGCTTCCAGTTATCTAGACTTCTACTCAGTTTGCGTAGCACACTCTCGCTACACTGATGGAACTTTAAATCATCAATTGTAAGTCCTTTTGTATCTAAACGATCCTTCAGGTATGCCTCTATAAATAATAATAAGTAGCAAGTAGTCATAATCAATTAGCAAGTAAATTCTTACCAAAGGTAACTGGGCTGGGGTCAGTCACAGGTCCTGCCATTACTATCTTGTTCAAACACTGACAAACACAACAGTGCTATAATACCTTATAAGGTATTAATACTAAGGTCTTGTGCCTAGCATGTGATTGCTATCATAAATGAATATCATAACTAGGCGGTTCAAGCTGTACATATACATGTATTGATAACTATTCCTATGTATAGTACCTTTCTAATGTCCCCACAATTACTAATTTGAAGGCTTTTCCTACCAAACAAAGAAGTCCTATAATTACTATCAAGAGTACTGTAAATTATGTACTCTTGTTACTATCAATAGTCAGCAATCAATAGCTTACTATTTTAAGTGCCAACTCAGCTCCCTGACCATATATGGCATTATTGGAATGCATACACTACAACTCATTGTGGGCTACAGTATTTTTATTTAACAACACAATAATTTCTTGTGTAAATACACACTTACACATAAATGCAGCTCACACACACAAAGAGATAGAAGATATCATATTGATAGTTTATTCAAATTAATTGAGAGCTACATGTAGCTAAGAAAGCATTTTTTTAAAAGGTGTCAGTGTCTTTAAAGCTTCTGAATATTTTTCTGATTTATCAAGTTCCACAGCTCTTTTCAATAAATCTTTAGCTGCCTCCATGCTTGAGGCTTGTATAGCATCTATGCTTAAGGAAAGGTGTGGCTGTGATTAATGTTAGATATACCATTCAAGATGATTTATTGGTGGGGAATTAACATTGGCAGTTCTATCAAGAAATCGCCAATATAAAATCAACCATTTTGTTTCAAACTGAGCATGCTTAATGGCACATGGCATAAAATAGCCAATATAAAATTTGCCAATTTCTTTCCACAGGCAAACTTGCCAAATATTACTCCTGCCAATAAATCATCTTGTATGGTACGTTAATCAAAAAATAAATTATATTTTTAAGTGATACATAATTTGCCACTAAAAATAATTATTTGAATTTATTCCTAACAATCATTCTTGGTTAAAAGTCACCATCACTATTTGACCTTCTCCATATTAGGATCAGAGATTTCAGTTTTTTTTCTACAATAATAAAAATTATTAGACCTATAACCTACTATGTAATATGCAAACTCACCTTTTAAACATAGATAGATCTATATGATGGCTAAATGTTCCCAATGCAGCACACAATTTCAAATATTCATGCCAGCATTTTGTAGTATTGCCACCACGGTCTGGATGAGAGAGTGTGTCAAGTTCAAACTGCTTTACTTCTTCTGGACTTCCAATTGCAACCACATGAAACTTAGCCCGTGTTATAGCAGTATTAAACACGTAAGGATTGAACAGGCTTTTAGTATAGGAGGCATTCATTTCATCATTTTCTACCAGCTCAAAGAGACTTAAAAAGATAGCTTGAAACTCATAACCTATTCATAATAGTCTAGATATAGATATACTTATAGTCTATAGCTCTCACCTTGTATCATAAAAGAAGGCCTAAAGCTAACTTTTTTAACTGCCTCATATTCTTTGTATCTAAAAGCCATTGTTTTGATGTGATTTAACTGCATAAATGTGTATTTAAAGAAAGGCAAAATATTTTTATAATTAGTACTATTACTGAGATCTAGATTTAGTTTACTCTATACCTGCTTCCTAGTTGATGTGATAATACAGACACTATGTCGTGGATTAAAGTTGGGATTTATTTGCTTCATCCTTTCCAAGTAACTTCGAACCTCTTCTAAGACAATGCATGCTTCAACCCATTGCTGATCTGGATCATCAAATTGCTCAATCAGTCTTGAGTCAGCAGACACAAAACTGTAACCAGTAGGGCTACTGCATTTCTGAAGGCTTTTGTCAGGGTTTATCTCCAAATTCTCATAGAATAGGTTTGGCAAATCTATCAATGAATTATGTGATCGGTAATTCACTGACAACTTAGTGACATAACGTGCTGCTACTCGACCAATATTTTCATATCTTTTCAACAAACGTTGCAACAAGGAAACATTGAGCCCAAACTTCTTGGCTTCTTCTCCCAGTACCAATATATTAGGGCCAACCTATAAAAGAAAAATTAACTTAATCTAAAAGCACAAAATAATTTAGTTACATTGTATGTACCTGCTGATGGTCACCTGCCAAAACTATTTTAGCATCTTTAGTAGCTAGAGCAAGTGGTGTGATAGCTTCAGGCTCACGGACCTGAGCTGCTTCATCGAGAAAAAGGTGTGTGAAGAATCCTTCGGGAGAGTAGAGATATTGGTGGAGTTTTAGAGAAGTGGTATATGTAGCGATTATGATGACATGACTCATTGTGCTTATATAAGCACTTTTCTTGGAAAACTCCTCTGGTGTCATATACATATCTTTATAAACACCATAATTTTCTCGTCTAGAAATTAGAATGACTTCAAAAGGAAGACGAAATATTCTTCCAATTACACCAAAGTAAGCAAAAATGAAGGTTGTAATTGATATTTCGTGGTGAGCAGAAATCAATATTCTGGTACATTTATTCTTATTGACACCATTCATCATCACTTCAAAGGCAGCACGAGCGAGGATTCGAGTTTTACCAGTACCAAACGGACCATAAAGAATGACAGGAGGAGCAGGTTTGCCAATTGATGAAGACTCAGACACGATCATCTCTAAAGCTTTCAACTGAAGCTTTTCATCTAGTTTCATACAACGGAAATCAGAATGTCGAGGATCAAATGTAAGGAACAGCTGACCGAAACAAAAAACATCAGGCAACACCGCAACAGACAAGGAAGAACGTACTCAGGAGCCTTGATAACAGCATTGTGAAGATGATTAAAGTAGGAGTACTTCACTGTAAACTGAGCAGAGATACTAATCTCACTTCCTCCTTCAACTGCTCTACCATTCTTCATTGCTTCGAGCAATTCAGGAGAATCAGGAGCAACTATGTACATGCGATTTTCAAGGTGATCAAAGTTGTAGTAATGCTTGAATGCTACACATATATCAGAGCCATCTGGCTTTAATATTGTGACATCGTCACTTGCTTGAGTAGCATATTCAATCTTATCATCAGATAAGCCAGAAATATAGCCATAATAAAAATCATCACTTTGATCAAAAAAAGAGGGAACTTTCTCGTGATGGTATATTGTAAGCTTACCTGCACCATCACACCTGACAAAACAAATCAAAATTATTCAGTACTTATTTTACATACTTAGTTGATAGCTTCTTGATATGTTCATCTTCTTCAAACCACAATGCACTATAGAAATGCTCCCTGTAATTATGAGGCTTCAAGTCACTTAGACTTCGTGTTATTAAATTAGGCTGGACTTCTCGTCTCTCCTCAAACTTTGCTTGCCACGGGACTCTTTGTCTGAAAACGGTTGGTGCAGTGTTGCTGGATGGACTTAATGGTGTTGGCTGTGCTGGATCCTGATATTGGGGGCATAGCTTTGGATATGATTTTAAACTCTGATTTTGCTCTTCCTTTTCAACAAGTTTTGAACTTTTATCATGCTTCTCATCTGCTCTTGGATTCTGACCATCTATTATGAAAAATAATTACACTAATTTCACTTTTACAATTTTACCTTTTTTAATCCTAATTCTGAATATATATTCTAGAACACCATTAATAGCTGGATTATGCTCATCAGCTGAATTGTACAACCCATATATTATATCTTCAAAGCGAACTTTTTTAATAATCAAATGTTCCAAAAGCTTCTTCTTCCTTCCTGGTTTGTTTCCTCCCACTTCTTTAATATGATCCAATGTGCTCTCCTCAACTTTCATACATTTACCAAATGTATACCAATCTCTTCCAATGAGCTCTGCTACTGACTCAACGTCTTCTTGTCTCAGATTCACTTGAAGATCAGGAACATCAAGACCTTTTGATAGCACCTTACTTTTTATCCTGGTCAAAAAATCTAAAAGGGAATGATACACATAATTATATACATGTAGATACATTAATACATACTTTCTTTCATTTTGAATTCTAATTCTATTTCCTGCTGCTGCTTTTCTTTTAGTCGTTCTTCCTCTTCTTGCCGTGCTATTTCCTGCCGCCGCTTTTCTTTTAGTCGTTCTTCTTCTTCTTGCCGTGCTATTTCCTGCTGCCTCCTTTCTTCCTTTTGTCGTTCTTCCTCTTTTCGCCGTGCTATTTCCTGCTGCCTTCTTATTTCAATTATACCTGAAAGAATATCCAAATTATGATTGATTAAGCTACTTGCATTCAAATAAATGAATAACAAGACAAAAAAGGATCAACATCAAATATGGGTGTACCATGTACCATTCACATGTGTTACATAATACCTAAAGGTGTTGTAGAGTATGAAAACTCACTTTCTTTCAAATAGTCTAGTGCTTGGTCAGCAATATCAATTCTGTTAGCATCATGTAAACCAGATATAAGATTGTAATATGTGGCATCATCTCCATTCTTTTGTTTCCACTTGTTTAAAAGTGCCACTCTTCTACTTTCTTCAGAGCTATTATTAACTTTGATGGCCTTGACTTCAGGAAGTGTGATTTCCAAGTACAACCCAGCAGTGTCCCAGTTATCTAAGTTTTCACTCAGTTTGAGTAGGACAATATTAGTACACTGATGAGCTCTTAAGTCATCAAATGTAAGTCCCCTTGTGTCTAGATGATTTTTGAAGTCTGTCTCTATAAAATTAATCAATAATTAACACACCCTATTGTTAAAACACTTACCAAAGCTGAGGTTTGTCCCGGCCACTGCCATCTTGTTCAAACACAGTGCTACCTTATAAGGCAATGCTACAAGCTGGGGTCAGTGGGGTGGTCTGCAAGGCCTGGAGCATGTGACTATAATATTACAGAGACATAGCAATGAATATAATCCTTTTAAGTTTTCCCTACCAATTAAGAAAATAATGACCTTCATTGATACAGCAAACACATATTCTAAATGTACAGTACATGTACATGTACCTATTCAGATTCTTCTTTTAAAACTTAACTCGTATGCAATGATCTTATTGTGGGCTGAAACTAATCCCACAAGACTAGGCTGAAACAGATGCACTTGTGTAATAACACAATAATCTTCTTGTGCAAATGAACGATGATACACACTTACACATAATGCAGCACACACACACAGGCACAAAGATAGAAGAGATCATAATGATAGTTTATTTATTTAAATTAATTGAGAGATAGCTATAAGAAAGCGTCTTTTAAAAAGGTATCACAAAAATGAATTAAGTCAAACACTAATCAATAATAATAATAATAATAATAATAATAATAACAACAACAATAATAATGATGATTGCAGTTTTCTATGATTCACCATTCTTTAGAGCCTGTAAAGATGACTGCTGCTATAGCAACAAAAAAGCTTCAATAAATAAAAGAGTCATTAACAGATACAGACACAAACACAATACAGTAAGACATAATACCATTGAAATCTTTTATATGTACAATGTACATAATATTATATGCCAGTAGCAACACACATGGATAAACAAAACAGATTTTAAATAAACAATAATGTAATAGAATATTCCAAAAAGAAAGTACATGTACATGTATATGAAAGAAAAAGTAAAACTTACTGTACATGTACACATAAAATCATACACAAAATTAATGTGGAGCATATGTACTGTACATGTACATTATAGATGTACATACACACATGTACACGTATTTCTTTTACTTTATGCATTTTCTTAGGTACAGGTGGTGGAACTGGTTCACTGTCTCTATTAAGACCAGCTGCAATATCTTTAACACTACGCAATGGAGAGGCATCAGGGCCAGGACCAGAATTACCCTCTCTCTGTTAACAAACACACAATGTACATGTACATTAATAAAAGTTATAATATTTACTCTTGAGCTGTGATTAGGGGAAGCAGCTGGTGACGTTTTCTCAAAACCTTCTTTAGATGGGGCCTCAGCAGATTTAGATTTACTGAGGCCAGTCCCAACATTACGTACAGAGGCTACTCTCGGGGGAGGACGTGGGCCATCGTCCGTAGCTTCTCCACTACTGGTCAGACTAGTTGGACGGGATTGATTAGGAGAGCCTGAGGGAGTACGAGAGTTTCCTCTTCTCAATGGAACAGTAGGAGGATCAGCAGCAACCTACATCAGTAAAACTCAGTAAACTAGTAGGAATAACAATAATACCATGTACATGCACATACATTTGATATTCACTCTGTGTTACCAGGCCCGTAGCCAGGGGGGGTTCGGGGGGTTCGGACGAACCCCCTGTTGTAGCTGCAAAAAAGTTTTAGAGTAGCTCCTGTCATGAAGAACAGCACTGCAAAAGCAGGATTAGCATTTTGGCAACAGCGAGGAGCACAGATAGCCATTATAGCTGAGTCAGCACATGGCTGAGATGCGTAAATTAAGACCACGCCTACCAACCACGCCCATTTTCGTCAACATTTTTGCTGTGCGCTTCGCGCGCAGCAATTTCCGAACCCCCTATTTCAAGTTCCTGACTACGGCCCTGGTTACATACAGTATATTATTAGTATACTATGATGTCGCATATTTTAGTATATCACAGTACATGTACATGTATATCATGAATGTAGTCTAGCACATTCATAGCACATATATAGTAATACATGAATAATTGAATATAGTTAATTTTACAACTCTCCAATTGGCAAGAGGCAAACCTGTCAATTTAGTTATAGCCAAACTATGGATAATATGTACACACACACACGCACACTGATTGACGGCACTCAACTCTCGTCTAACCTGTTTATTAATCAATTGTGTGGGAGGCGGAGTTGGTGCTGGCGGAGTCGGCGACATCGTGACACTCCCTCTTCGCTGCTTTGTGGGGACTTTTGGCGGCGGGGGGTCATCGTAATCCTAAAAAATATAAAAATAACAGTAAATGTTTATTTTCCTCTTTCCACGTAGAGCACACACTCTCTCTTTATGATGTCACTTCCTTTCATATCAACTTGAGTATAGGTGTGACTAGTAGCAGTCACATGCCAACTCTTCCATTAACACTACTATACACAAGGCCATTATCATAATTGATGACTATAGCAATAGTGTCTGTAATAACAATTTTTTATAATCGAAAATTCAATCAATCGTCATAAAATTATATATATATAATTATACATGTATATGAAAATGATTAATAAAGTACAATCTTAGACTCTACACACTAAAATACACACACACACACACACACACACTTCATCTCTCTCTCTCTTTCATGCAGTTTAGAAGTATAGTTTGTAGTTTCTAGGAGAGAGTTACTCCATTGACCTGTAGGACAGTAACCATTCAATCACAGTATTACTTATAAAGTGTATAGTGTATGCATGAACATGTACATAATGTATTGTGTACACGTGTTGAATTGAATGCACTCACTCTGACACTCACGGGAGCTCCAGGGGTCCCCGGTGTTCCAGTTGATTCTTGTCTCCGCTGCATTGGAGGGGTTGAGGCCCCCAGAGGGTTACCCTCGGTCTGTGCTCTTGTCCTGTGCTCAGGCACTGGGGGAGGATCAGCCTCTTGCCTAATAAGGCAATGGGAACACATACATGTACATGTACATGTATTAGTAGTAATTAAATGTACATGTACATATATGGCTATGTGTATACATACTGTACGAGTAGGTGTAAATATTGACTGTATTAATTATCACATACTCTTTCATCTCCATTATAGGCGAGCCTGATAGTCCCTGTGATTTCTCGTAAGACCCCGATCGAGGCCTAGCCCCTCTCCCTGACTCTTTTAAAGCTTCTCTCCTACGAGACGAAGAGAACTTCCGAGCTCTTGATTTGTGATCCGGAGAGTTCAGATCAAGGAAGCCGGTTGGGTCGTAGCAGGTGCCGAGGTGATCGTCTGAGTGCTGGTCGCCATATTTGGAGAGGTACTCCTTCAGGAGTTCTTCCATTCTCTCGTGGAGTTTCCTCATCGTCTCTGGGCATATCTCACTGTGTAACTGAACACCGTCTTGTAATATCTGACCCTGCGGTACAAAAAAGAGGAGAATAATAAATATAATAATATAATTTTTTTGAGTAAATCTACAGTACATGTAACTATAGTTAAGAGAAATAAGAGATTTCTTACCAAAGTTTCCATAAGCATTTTGAGTCTTGGTATTGATGTCTTGTAGTTGGGATGTTCACTGAGATATTCATGAGTGAAGAAAACCTAAAACCAAATTAATAATATCAACAATAATAATAATAATAAATACAATACTGTATCCTTCTCACATCAAAGTTGCTGACTCCTCCATTAACAGCTGCATCAAGTGTGCCGTTGAGTTTCATGGTGAGTGGGTTTGTGTTGTGTCTCTCTGTCCGGTAGCGATTGATGAGTGTCCTCAACTGATTAACATTGTCCTCTATCAACTCGGCACCATTTTCTATCGGATTCAATACAGTCTGGAGGAGAGAGAGAAAATACATAAGTAATGTGCACGTATATATGTACATGTACATGTATACATGTACTTACTACTTCAGAATCAACTACTGGAAACCACCTCAGTATACCAGGGAACTGATACTCTGTAGTATAGACTGTTCTCTCAATATGAAGTGTCTAAAAATAATATTAAAAACTTCCATTAAATACACTGCATGTATGTTGCACAATAACTCTTAGTTACTCTAACCTTGTACTCATTAGACTTGTCTTTCTTTCCTTGATGGAATGGCCTCTTCAAAAGGAAGTGTTTGACATTATTAGTGCGGCAATATCTGGTGGAGAAAAGAGAGAGAGAGAGAGAGTGATGGTGCAAAATGATTATCTCTTCTCTCTTGCTGTACAGTACCTAGTGATCTCTTCTTTGACTTGTTTTCCTTCAAATTTCTTCATAATGTTAGGATCAGGCAATGGCTCAACAGCACATGATTGTATATCTGAAGAAGAAATAATGAAGTCATAATATTTCACAAATTTAAAATGGCCACAACTCGAAAAATATTTGTCGGAATCAGCTCAAACTTGGTACACAGCATAAGTACATCAATATATATCAGAAAATGTAATAAAAAATTGGGGTAATTTCGGAGCCATTTTTTCGAAAAAACCATGGGCTATAGCCTTGGGTACTTTTCAGAATTTTGGCATTTTCTAAAAATGGCCGTAACTTGAAAAATTGAAGTCAGAATCAGCTCAAACTTGCTACACAGCATAAGTACATCAATATGTATCAGAAAATGTAATAAAAATTTGGGGTGATTTCGGAGCCATTTTTTAGAAAAAACCATGGGCTATAGCCTTGGGTAATTTTCAGGATTTTGGCGTTTTCTAAAAATGGCCATAACTCGAAAAATATTTGTCAGAATCAGCTCAAACTTGCTACACAGCATAAGTACATCAATATATATCAGAAAATTTAATAAAAATTTGGGGTGATTTTGGAGCCATTTTTTAGAAAAAACCATGGGCTTGGGTATTTTTCAAAAATTGGCCCATTTTTGAAATGGCCTAAGACTTGTTTCATTACATTGATCAGTAGACTCGATAATATCTAGTCCAGGAGGCTCAAGTTTAGTCAAAAACTAAAAATTAAGACAGAGAAAGGGAGAAAGAGTTAAAGTGTTAAAGGGAAAGGATCCATTACTTTAGCAAAAGGGAACGTTGATTGAAGACGTGCATTGAAGTCGGTCAATTTCTCAAGCTCCAATCCACGGAATATATAAATCTTATTCTATAAAGATACAGATTATTATAGATGTACATGTACATGTGACAAACTTTTAAAAACGTTGGAAAGCCTCCAAAAAATCCGACTCGAAAGAACATTGGCTCAGCACGAATTTCCTTCAATATGCACATGTAGAATCTAGAAATGGTTTCCTATTGGAGAAGAATAAAAATGGAGTCCTCCCTCCTCCTCCTCTTACATGTATTTGACTCAGTTTCTCATAATCAAAAGTAACAGACTCCAACTGGCCAGCAATCTCCTTAGACTGCTCAATACCATATTCCCACAGCTACACAAAGAAAGAGTAACACATACAGTAAATATAAAGGATAAGCATAAAATTATAATACATAATGTGTGTATAACACTTCTGTATTATACATGTACATGTACTTGCATAAGACATAAGTATAAAGGATAAAGATACAGTGAAATAGACAACAAGGAACAAATTGTGTACCTTTCCTTTGTCAAAATAACTAATGATATCATTGTACAGTGCCATCTTCCTCTCGGCCATTGACTGCCTCTCATAAGGTCCTTCAGCTTTGAGCATACTAGAACTCCACTACAAAACACACACAACAACAATAATAACAATGCATTATAATGTACATGTACATTGTACATTGCACAGGTTTAAAATCTATGTGTACATGTACATGTACAAAAGCATGAGCTTCTAAATTAAATTTAAAAGTCAGCTAAACATGTACTGTTGTACTAGCATATAATATACACAATGTACATGTAATTTTTATTGCATTTTCATGATGCTGCTGGTGTTATTCTAACCTGGAGTAGCTGAGCATGAAGGAGGAGAGTGAATGCTGCTTCTATCCAGTTGTTGCTTAGCTTGTGTAGCTCAGCAAGACGATAAATGTACCTCAGATATATCTCCTCTCTTCCAATTGACTTGTAGAAATTCTACAAAAAATAATAAAATAAAGCAACAAGAAAAGAGAGGTACATTGTAAATGTATACATGTACATGTGTACATGTACGTCCTTACCAAGAGATTAAATACAACGTGCATGTTTAAGTCCCTGTACTCATCACCAAGATGAACCTCCCTATATAAACAATGATAAAAATAATAGCATAAATTGTGTACATATAGACAAACTGTATACCTATAGTCCAGTAATCTTTTGAGAAGTTCGGCCAGTGAATTTATAAACTTCATCCCATTTGCACTTTCATTTGCCATCGAGTGTGACTTCCATTTCTCAGTCAACCTAGCGAAAGTTGAGCTCACATGATTGTCATGTGACGTGTACATGTACATGTACAATGTACGTGTGTGATGGTGACTTACATTTCCTGTAGAGAAATCCTATAACTTGGATCACCCATTCCATTACTGACATACACATCCAACTTATCAATCATCTCAATCTCCATCTACAGTAGTGAAGAGAGAAGAAGAGATGTACAAGCTTCATTGTCATGAAGAGAGTCCATTTTCCTTACTCTGTGAAAGTTCTTGTTGTACTTCCATTCGTGTTCCATCATGTCAAAGAAAACTGGTATGGTTGCCTTTCTCAGGCCTTAAGAATAATACATGTAAATGAATGGATGAATGGTCACAAGTATAAGTATTGTACATATGCACTGTATTAGGATGTTAATAATTACCTTCATGAGGTAGTAAACTGACTTTAAGGAAAGGACCAACCATTCCAGGAACAAAATTGGCTTGGAAATTACCTAAAAATTATAAAAATTAAAGAACAAGCTTTCTTCAGTATCTTCTAACTAGTAAATAATACTGTACTTGTATTACAAGTACATGTAAATGTAAATCTCTCCTTCTCTCTCTCTCTCATTTCCATCCATTACCTAACATCCTCCACTTATCAAGCATCAGTGTGTTCATTGTTAGCCTCATGTCTCCATAAAGGTCAAGTATTCGCTTTCTCTTAAGCTCTGTCATCTTCTCAAGCTGGAGTGACGGCTGGCAGCAGAAATCAACGCACAAATTAAAGAACCTTTCCCAGAGCTAGGAGAAAAAAAAGAGAGAAAGTTAAAATCAAACTCACAATATGTACAACTTACATTACAGTTGAAGAATACAGTTGAAGTTCCCTCAATATCATCCAGGTACTCTTCTACTAGTATTCTAGCAATCTGCTTCACAGCTCCAAGTATTATACTACAGAGAGTGGATGGGGTTATAAAGGTTACATTGTGTTGCTATGCTGTAGGATTGATGCACTCACTGATTGTGCAGGAGTCTAAGTGAAGACCATTCTTGAGGATGTAAAGCAGTTACTGATATTATCTCAGAGTAAGTGTAGAAGGTGGTAAGAATGAATTCCTAAGAAAAAAACACAATAAGAAGATATTCATTAAAATGATGAACCACCAGACACAGTAAAAGTACTACAAAATTATCAAATCTACTGCAACTACTATTTGGTCTGTATTTTAGTATGCTGGTCCGTATTTGTACTATAGTCCATGGATTTGGACAAATTTTTGAAGGAAAAACTTAAACTTGTGTATGCAATCGTGTTGCGAATCCTCTCCCTTTCTCACT
The DNA here is from genome assembly GCF_000090795.2 of Amphimedon queenslandica. Taxonomy (NCBI): domain Eukaryota; kingdom Metazoa; phylum Porifera; class Demospongiae; order Haplosclerida; family Niphatidae; genus Amphimedon; species Amphimedon queenslandica. The sequence goes on along the minus strand of NW_003546251.1, from coordinate 560,951 downwards.
TCAAGGTCTTCTTTAATGTCAAAGGTAGCCCTTAGCTTCCTGTAGTGATCAGGAGTCATTAGTTCAATGAATCCCATCACACAGGACACACAGAGCCCGAGCTGTGGGTGCTGGCGGTCTTTGGAAGAGTATGATAAATCATTAAAACATTCTAGAAGAGGACGAAGCATCACATTAACCAAGACACGCATGTCATTATCTCTGTCAACCTGTGAAAATAATAAAAAAGTAATTAGGCATTGAAAGGAATCCCTGAATGGTGTAGTATTAAGATTTTGCTGACAATTTATTTGCAATTGGCAAATGTATACATGTACATGTACATGTACATCAAAACATGCAAATGCAATTAAATTCATAAAATTAATACTCCAGGCTGTTAAAAATCAATCCACAATTGAGGTTATTTATTAAAAACTTTCTCCACAAAATTTTCATGCTAAACTGTATACATGTACATGTACAAGTGTAAGTCTTACTGGTGGGACACTGTGTAGGTGGACTATGACGTTTCCCATGATCTCAAGTGATTTCTCGAGATCATCTCTCTGGATCCCTTCCTCTCTCTGACTGATGTGATACTTGATGTGACGGAGTATGGCACGCAATACCACCGACCGAGACTCTGAAAAATAATGAGAGAGAGAGAGAGAGATGAATAAAAATAACTTGAAGAGGACTATTATACTGTACATGTACATTGTACATTGTACATTGTACATGCATTTTAAATCAAAAGTTTTCAAAGCAAAAGTCTTAATACAATGTAAGACTTAAATAGTACCTACAAAATTACATGCCTTTTATTGTTTTAAAGGCGCAATATCATGTACATGTAGTGGGTTGCACTGCTACGAATATGCTATGGGTATACTGTTGGTCACCTTTTTGAGTAAAGAGTTGACTGGATACAACAGCTGCCAGGAAGACATTCTTATACACCCTGAGTTTAGTCTCTTTGATAGTTAGCAAGAAATCAGCAACAATTTGACTAAAAGAGAGAGTGAAAACAAGATAAAGTAACAAAGGAACAATAAAAATACTAATAATTATTATACAATAATAGTAATAATAGTTTACCCTAGTGCCTTGACTGATATAACCTCCAAGAGCAGATCAAAGATTTGTGGAAAGAACTGCATAGCTTGAGCTTGCTGTGAACATAAAACAAACAAATATCGATTCCTTTAACCTCTCTTACCACCTTGTACTGTAGATGTACATGTACAACTTATAACCATCACTCCCTCCTTACATTAATCTAACTCTCTCCCTCTAGTAGAATGTACTGTACATGTACATGTACATGTATGTACATATTTTACATGTACATGTACATGTACATGTATATGTATTATACTCACAGCTTTAGGTGCCACTAGTTCCCCCTCAGGGCATTCCTTAGCCATCATGTTACAAGTGACTCTCAATAACTCAATGAGGCTGTGCATGAACTGCTCATTACCCTTACCATGAGTTGTCCTACAAAATAAACATACCAATAATACAGTACTTGATGATTACACATGTACATTATAGTAATAATAGAAGGAAATGACAGTCAGTGCAAGCATGAATATAATACTGGAGTGTGGATTATGTACATGTACATGTACATGTACTTACTGGTCATAAAGATATCTTGACCTCATTATAAACTTAAACAGAAACTCAGCAGCCTATTAAAGGAGTGAATGAACATAATACATGCATATGCCCATTATTCTCCTGTACCTTCATTGTCTTGTTAATGATTTGAATTTCAACCTTTCTCTTGGAATTATCCATTAACATAACCTGCTCAAATATGTACTTCATCTTCTTCACAAGAAAACTGGAAACCAGGAGAGAAAGGAGAAAGATCAGAGAATGTAAATGTATATGTACTTTATTCTTATCATTATTTCTTACGTGTGTATCGACGTGACGTTGAAATGCTTCTCGCAATAGCTGTCCAAAACCGGACGAAAGTTCTCGTACTTTTCAACAACGAGGAGGCCAATGATGAGGATAAGTGCCTCAAAGACTGGGTCACCATACTTCTCACCTTTCTCCTCAATGATGGCAAACAAAGCATTAAAAGTGTCCACTAAAAACTGAGAGAAAGAGAGAGAGAGAGAGAGAGAGAGAGAATAAATAAAACAGATATGTAATAAAACTTTTAAAAGCAGAGAAAGGTCACTTTACCTTAACAATCTCATTTCCTCCAACATTCTCAATGCTCTTCAAAATCTCAGGCAGTCTATCCTGGTAAGCATGCCAGTGTAGTAGCCTATGCAGATCAGCTGTGGAGGGTTCAAGGATCATATGATAGTCATGTGATATAGTTTCTTACCATTCTGGGTTAGTTTGGTGGAGCATATGTGAGTGATGACACTGAATGAGTCCCTCAAGTGAAGAAACTCTTGAGGACACGAGAGGGAGCCAGTCGCAACGTCTGATAGCTTTGCTAGTCTGTGCGGGTGCTTAGCCAAGTCTTTATACTACAAGGAAAAGGAAATATCGACCTGTTGCAACATGTACAGTGTACATGCATTAATTATTATGAAAAAGACCATGACAAAATGAGACAAAATACATGTGTACATGTACAAGCACCTGTGCAATCATGCCTTTGTTGTACATGTAACTCAAAAAATTTTGGCTCACACTTTCAGCACATACAGTACAGCTAGTATAAAGCTAGAAATGTACATGTACATGTACATATGTATGTTCACATCATGTAGTAAAAATTGTTTGAAGTCAATTCCTTACATTGTACACATAGAGCTCATGCTGTCCGTCAGCTATTGTGGTATCGTCATCTTTCATGAGGCGAAGGTGGGACATTGCAAATGGCTCTGACTTGCTCAACTTGCTGGCTGCAAATAGAAAAAAAGGAGTAAAAATGAATAATAATAATAATTTTTTTCTTTATTCTTACAGATAATAGTCGACTTGTGATAAAAACTAAAACGAACGCGCGACTTCCTCATGGACTCAGGTGGAATCTCAATCTATCAATGATCAACAACGCGTTAGATTAACAGGCAAAGGAATGAGATCAAATATCAGTCATGCATTAAATAAAATCAAAATTTCCGTACCTTGAGCGTCTCGTTAAAAATGGGAGTGGCCAAATGATAATGAACGAGTGACGTGTAAATAGAAACATTTTCCTCTCCGATACCAGGATTGATGCATTTCTAAATAAAGGGACACCATGTACATGTGCATAATACACATGCTTACAAAGGGAAGTGGGTTGTCATCGTCTCCAAGTACTTCAACTGCCACCTCAACGTTCTTATCAGCTCTCTTGCTACCTTTACTGAAGACTCCCTGTTGTAGAGTGAGGTACACATCATGACGATCATCATCTGGAGATAAGGAGAAGAGAGAAGAGAAATAATAGGAGGGAATTCACTAGTAAAGATTCTGACCAATTTATATACCCACGTACATGTACATGTACATGTACATGTACATGTAGATGCATGTACTGTATATGTATGTCTGAACTCACAAGGTCTAATGATTTCGGCAAAACTAAGTTTCTTGACAATAGCAGTAAACCTCTTGAATAACAAAGGATTGTCTTCTTTGACCTGTTGACAATGAAACAGAATGAGCTGATACACATAACAAATATCACATGACACTCAAGAACTGCAGTAGTACAACACAACCAGGCAAAAGATGATTACACTTAAATACACAGCCAAGAGTACTACTACTGTACATTTGTATATACATGTACATGTACATGTACATGTAGTGTCCATGCAGTACATTTAGTAGTATATAGTGAAGTAGTATAGTGTACACATTATACCAAGAGTATTATGTACTCTTGATTGTACTAAATGTACATGCATCATTTCTCTCTCCCACTGTTTACCTTTGATAGTGCTCCTCTTAATACTCTAACTCCAACAAAAACACCTACAAAGGAACAAGAAACAGTGACAGTCCTACCACTCCCTCTGGTGTATGGGGGGCATACCAGTTCCTTTATCCGTTGCGTGATAGACTCCCTGCTTCTTGACAACGTTCTCTAAAAGACGATGATATTCTGCAGGGGGACATCTAAAGAGAAAGACATAATGTAGTAAGTACAAGTACTGTACATTTGTAAAATAAACACATGCCCGATTACAATTAATGTAACTGAGGTTAAGTGGTTACACAGACTTACTGGAAGATGTCAATCTGAGGTTCCTGTTCCTCCAGGATTGGCTCCTTTGTGTTGAGTAGCTCATGTATGGGGAACACTCCAGCACCGTGAGGCTTCCTTAGTGGAGCTGAAGTTTTGCGACCATCCAACTCATTACCTATACATTGTACATGAAAATGAGTAGTACGTAGTACATGTACATGTACTGTACGTGTGCATTATGTTGTATTGCCTTACCAACTCTGATTACTTGACAGGCAAGATAAAGGTCCTTGTTCTGTAAATCTGAATTATCCAAATCCTAAAATGAGTCCAATAATCCACAAACACACACAGAGAGAGCAATACACATACATGTACATTAAGTACTGTACATTCTTATTTAACACATCAACAGTGTCTTATGGTAGATCAATGTACATGTACTGTATGTAGATGTACATGTATGCATGGTATAGTGGCTTACAGTGAAGACTGCAAAGCACTGTCCAATCTTATCAGAATTCTTAGGTAGACACTGGTGGGACAAACAAATCATATAACGCTCACTAGAAAAATATAAAAAATATTGTAAAAGCAAAAAAGGAAGTGTGAACCAACAGAACCATGTCCTCTCTCTCCCCCTCACTATTGACACAAGTACAACTGTATACAGTCAGTCTCCTGTACCTGAGGATCTTATTCAATTTTCCATCATAAAGGAAAAAGAGGAGGTCACATGGCTCATTGACAGGGAGGGCAAGGGCTGAGAATTTAATGAACAAATGATGCTCCTCTTTCTTTGGGGCTGTAGACACAGCAACGGCACGGGAGACTTTCTACAAGAGGAAGAGGATTAGTGACAGTAACAAGAAAATTATAATAATTATTCATGACAATCCAATTCTTACCACTTGTCCTGGTAAGGAAGCAGTTGCAGGAGTTGACTCAGAATTTTGCTGAGATATGCTCCTCATCTGAAAAATACACAAAAATTCAGTAACAACAACAACAACAACAACAACAATAATAATGATAATAGTAAATGTATTTCTTGCTTTCCCTTACTGATTTGAAGAGTTTCATGACACCAGAGGTCTTAGGATTAACCACTTCACCGTTCTCTTCCCTAGCAATCATGTCAAGGCCAAGAAACTTGTTACCATAGTCTATCTTTTGGGCAACTCTTTGCTTTAACTCACGCAACTCATCCTGGAGAGAGAGAGAGAGAGAAAGAAAGAGAGAGAGAGAGGAGGGAAGAAAAGTGAGAGATGTACACGTACATGTATGTAGTAATATGTCACAATAATTTCTTTCTCCCCTACCCTGGGGAGAGTTTTTGACATTATTTGTCTCCTTCTTTCCAAGAGCTCCTTCAGTAAATGCTTCAGCTCCTCAAACTGCTGACGCTTTCCATCCTAAAATAATAATTAACAGCTTGTATAATCCTCCACACCATCGACTCATTTGTTTATTTAACATTGGTAATTTGGCAACAACAAGTATAAACATAAAAGATTGATTAGAAAAATTAAGTGACAAAGGGATGTACATGTACATGTATATGTACATGTACTTACGGCATAAAGCTTCTTCCAGCTGCCACACCATTCTCTGAGAACATCAGATACTTCCTGTACCATTGGATCCTCTTTGGATCGTATTATCTCAGCAGGACTATAACAAAGATATCACACAGACTAGTTGGTTGTAACAAGGGTTGACTATGTCTTACCCTGGATTGATGACATTATAGTCTTTAAGGTGAACATATGAGGCTGGAAACACTCCCTGAGATAAGAGAGAGAGAGAGAGAGAGAGTGAGAGTGAGTGAGAAAAGGTCAAAAATAGAAAAGTCAATCAAAGCCTCAAGTAATCACCACACATCCCAGCTGGTCATCATGGTTAACCATTATAACGACCAGCTGTACATAAGAAAAAGGAAAATGTAAATGTACATGTACATGTACATGTACATGTACATGTCACACACACAGTTACATGTAAGTTACAGGTATAACAAAATGTTGATAAAAGCAATAAATTGAAACTAAATATACACATAATGAGCATGATACTTGGAATAAGAGACGGAGAGAGAGAGAGGGGGGGGATAAGGAATATGTACAGTACATGTACATGTACATACAGTGAAAAGAGTAATTAAAATGTAACACCAAACATTATCTTACTACAGTACATGTGCAGCACATGTACATGTACATGTATACACATGTACTGTACATGCATGATTGCAGTGTCTTAAGTGACAGTAGTTCAACTGTCAGTTATCAGATTATCCTGTTCCCAAAAGTACCACAGTATAACTGAGCTCATCCAATAGATACTCACAATAACTGACTTTTAATCAATTTTAGAAGATCATCTCTTATCATGTCTCTCTCTCTCCTCCCCTCAATTTTATATCTGAAACTTCTGCCCCCCTCTCTCTCCCTCCCCCCTCTCTCCCTCCCCCCTCTCTCCCTTCCCCCCCTCTCTCCCTCCCTCTCATACATTGTACCTTAAGTGACTTGTCTCTGATAAAAAACCCTCTGTACCAACCTACAAGATAACAGATACAATAAATACATGTAAAATAAAGTTTTTAGAAAGAGATCTATAAAGTATAACTATAAATACATGAATTATTAAACTGCATTGCACAGTTAGTAAACTTTAAAGCAATAATTATTTTCGCCATCAGATTATAAAGTACGTGTACATAATGAAGTTGTGAACATCAACATGCTATAGTATTTTGTGCACGTACACATTCAATCATAATTTCTCTCTCTTTCTTTCCTTCTTCCTCCCTCCCTATCTACATGTTGTATCTTCTTTCTCTTTCCTTTATACGTGTACATGTACATGTACATACATACAGGTTCTTGAGACATGTACATGTACATCATAATACAATTACACTGTCACTCAATGTAGATGTAGGAGAAGGTTATAGTTAAATAATAATGCCCAAATTAACAATAATGATACAAACACTATCACAACAATAATAATAACATTATTGCTGCTGTAATGATATTCATTGATCAAATACACATAGTAATTACACAAGGAATAGGATTACAGCACCTGCTGCAGAGTTGGTAATTGGATTTTAAAACAATTATCAATTTACTAACCAGAGTTCTCCTCCAGTATTTGAACGACGTCGCCAAACTGAAGCTTCAAGTAAGGAGAATTCGGATCAGATTGATCAGGGATGAAATCATAGATAGCTAAAGAAGAGACAAAGAAAGTGAAAAGGAATAAATTAGAAAGAAAAAAATAAAGGATTTGTGAGTGTGTGTGTGTGTGTGAGAGAGAGAGAGAGAGAGAGAGAGAGAGAGAAGAGAAAATGAGATATCCTCTACCAAAAGTTTAGCCAAAACTATCATACATTAGGTTAGCCAAACCATCAAACATTATTGCTACAACAAGTTACAACTAATTACAAAGCATAAGCTAAGCATTGCCCTCATTACTGAAATACCACTGGATACAAAACACATGCACACGTGTACATGAGTACAATAAACTCCCTCCCTCTGCTTGATGACATGGAAGAATGAGGAACAAAAAGATAAAAGTACATTAAGCTTTGTACATGCATCTTTAAAAGCAAGTACATGTACATGTACATGCATCTTAAAAAAGTACATGTACATTGTACATGTATTTATGTACATGTACATGTACAGTTATATGTAAAATGCATGGAGAATACAACATGTATTGCACCTTTTTAGTTTAAAGCAAAGCTATTATTATTAAAACATACACACAAGTTTAAATAAAAATGGATTTGCGTTCAGATGTAGCCGTATACATGTAAAATGGCGTCATGTGAATAACACAGATCATCGCTCGACTTTCTGATTCAACACTTTTTGAAATTGATAAAACCTCTCTCTCTCTCCCTCTCAAGTTAAAACAGTTTACAATGTGAAAGGTAAACATTCCCTTGTGCCGACTAATACAGAAACACACAACAAAGAGAGAGAAAGGGGGAGAGAGAGAGAGAGAGAGAGAGGGAGGGAGAGATTAAATGGGGTGAGACAAATTGGACGAGTGACAACACAAAATCAAAGCTATACTAAGCTGGACTGCTGGTATGTGCACGCAATAAAGGTTAGCTTTGTTCCTTTCTATATGTCCATGCATCGTGTAACACGAGCAGGAGAAGTATATAAGGAGAGGTCAGCTTACCCACACCACATTTAGCGTTCCTGGTAGGGACCCAACGGGAGAAACCATCAGAAGACTCCATTGGTCAGAGACTGGCCGCCAATGGAGGATCTGGAGGAATGTAAGGACGAGAGTGAGTGGAGAAAGAAGAGACAGATGTAGACTCAACTTTCTAGCTCCGACCAGAACACAATGTCAATCAAGAGGCCACGCCTATAGGTGGAGCTAAGCGGGCAGTTAATTAAAATTCATAGATGCCAATTATGCTTAATTACGTAAAGCCCCGCCCTGCTAGCTGAATGAGCTCAATTATGTCAACTTGCTGCACAAGATATACAAGAATTTGCATTTTACTAATAACGCAATAAGAAAGCAAGCCTCAAAGCAGAACAAATTGCAGCTAGTTTGGACGTGGAATTCAGTAATAATAATTATTAAGAAAATCAGTAAAATAACAACTTGTTTTTACTGACAAACAAACATAATGACACATGAAAATAAATCTCTCTTGCTAACTATAATAATGACAATAATAAGTGTTCAAATAAACAACAACAAAGAGCTTAAACAAACAAAAAAAACACAAACAAAAAGGTATGCATTAAAAGAGTATTACAAAAGAGTAATGGAAACAAGGAAGGAGTTAAATGGGGGAAGAGATTTAAATAATAATTATTATTATTACTACTAATAATGGAAATGAAAGAAAAAGGAACAGAGAAGAATAGTTTCATAATAATAATAATAATAATAATAACAATAATAATAATAATGTGCTTTTTACGTTAAATCTTCCTGATGAATCAACATTACATTTAAAATTATAACTGGTGATCAAAAATAAGACAATTTGTTAAATAATACCTCTATTTTATTATCTGTAATTAATAATAATAATAATAATAATAATAATAATAATAATAATAATAATAATAATAATAATAATAATAATTATAATTATCAATATATTATTATTTATTTTATTTAACTATGGTTTATTGTTCCTTATAACGGATTCTGCGTCTCATTTGGAAAATGAGTATGAGAAAAGAGAACACAGGAAAAAGAGAAAGAAAGTACTTATCTTCCTTGAGTACATGCACATATCACACACACACACACACACATACAAACATGTAACATACAGTCAGTTCAACACACAGAGAGAGTGAAAAAAAAACAGCAAACAAGCCAGAGTCAGCATGTACTGTAACTACTAGTCTATAGTAACCCGGTTACTAAAGGAAGAGAAAGATAGAGAAAGATTGGATGATTTGAAATAATAATAGATGCACATTCCAAATACAGTACATGTACATGTAAATACATGCATATACATGTACATGTACACATGTAGGTGCATTGAAAAAGGCTTACATTTACATTGTAAAAAAAGACAAATAAAAAATACATATCGAGCTACATGTACATGTACACATGCACACCAAAATGTACACAAAAAGGTAATAATTAAAGTCACTAGCTTACAAATTTAGAAAAAGTAGCAACAAGAAGAGGAGGCACTAAGTACTGCCCCCTCCTCTCTCTCCCCCTCATTGAGCAGTGGCAGGAGTAGGCTCAATGTCATTAGTACTGTTGCTAGTACTTGTAGCAATGGCCGTAGTGTTCTTGTGACTAGTTGAAGTACAGCCTCCATCGCTACCGGAAGTAGTTGAGCTATTATCGTCTGAATCATGAATCACATCAATCACCAGACTCTCGTCAAGCTCTTCGGTTGGCCCCGCCCCATTTCCGGTTGCAGCAACGGTTGCTGTGGTAACCGGGTTGGCTTTCGAAAAGGAGGCCCCGTTGGCATTAGTTGTTGAGGTGGGGGCAGCGGAGTTTGAGACAGAGAGAGACGAAGACATCATCGAGTTTATGGAAGAGGGTGTGGTGGCGTTTGCTAGAGCCGTGACGACTGGTGGGAGGAGCTTCCCACCGGCCCCTAGGGCAGCGAGACGAGTGAGTAGAATAGTCTGTGTTCTTTGAAGCTCAGAGATAAGTTGAGTCTCTTCATTCTCCTTTGTCTTTAAGGCCTATAGACGATACAAGACAGAAAGTGAATGAAATAATGAATGGCTGCATAGAGACAATATAGAGCCATTGTGGGCCATCATTTACAAAAGGGCTGTCATTATATTAAATTTAAATGATAATCAGTTTTGTCAATCTTTAGTTTACTGGCCCTTGAATGAAGGAGTACATAGTGTGAGGAGCAAATTCCAACTGAGGAATGTAATCAATATGTCACCATTACACACACAACACACTGAATTAATAATAATAATAATAATAATAATAATAATCTCGTCTTTGTGCTTCTTTTTGTTTTTGTTTCTTCTCTTCTTCTCTTCTTTTCGTTTTTGTAATTATGGGTTTCTTCCCCTTTTCTCTCATCTTGTCTCTCTCTCCCTCTTAATTCTAATTTTCGTTATAATAATAATAATAATAATAATAATAATAATAATAATAATAATAATAATAATAATAATAATAATAGCCACGAGATATGAAAAAACTAATAATAGCAATAGTGGGAGCATTATGCAAGCAAATGTGATGATTATAAACAAACTTGTACTCCAAGATAAAGAACATACATGTACATGTATGCATGTATACATACAATGTATATGTGTACCAGAAAAAATTATTAAAAATGGAGGATTCTTTCCTAGTCACTTTTGGCAAAATTTGGCTCGAGACCATGTACTATAGTACAGGGACTTTGGCCCGATTTTTGAGTAACTTTAAAAATTCGTAAAAAAATCCAATTTTGATCAGAATGAGCTCAAATTTAAAATATAGCATAAGAACGTGTATATGTATCAGGAAAAATTATAAAAATGAAAAACTTTCTTCTTTTCATTTTTGGTAAAATTTGGCCCAAATCACTGTACTATATAGTACAGGGACTTTAGCTCAATTTTGGAGTAACTTTAAAAATTCATAAAAAATCCAAATTTTATCGGAATTAGCTCAAATTTGCTACACAACATAAGACCATGTATATGTATCAGAAAAAAAATATAAAAATGGAGAATTCTCTCCTAGTCATTTTTGGCAAAATTTGGCCCAAATCACTGTACTATAGTACAGGGACTTTAGCTCAATTTTGGAGTAACTTTTAAAATTCATAAAAAATCTAATTTTGATCGGAATCAGCTCAAACTTACTACACAACATAAAAACATGTATACGTATCAGAAAAAATTATAAAAATGGAGAATTCTCTCTTAGTCATTCTTGGCAAAATTTGGGTAAAGACCCTGTACTACAAACAAGAACCTGCATGAGCACTATACCAAAATCCAGTGGGAATTAAAACCTGACAAGCAACAATAAAACTAAATTGTGTTTTGATTGATAGGCCATAAAAGGAAACAAGAATAACACAAAGGGTCATCAGTTACTCACTTACACGCGCATATATACACAAAAAGTTGTTAAAATAAACTCATACATGTAAGTAAAGGAATAGAAAAACAAGTGATAAACAAGTAGCTACTGTAGGCAATCCACTTTCTCACACTACATGTAGTCCTTCTTACAAATATTTGGCTGGAATTCAGGTACTAAAAGTCCTATGGCACTACACATGTATACAGACTCACTTCAATGTATTTCCTTGCACTTTGAAGCAATGCCAAAGTTGTGAGCTTATCTGGAAAGGGAACATGCTGCCTCAAGACTTCAAGGCAGTCACGCAACTGAGCACGTCTAAAGAATAAAAAAAAAAAATGACAATAATAGCTTATAATACATGTAATGTACATGCAAGTTTGTGTGTGCATGTGTAAATTGAAATTAGAAATCCTAATAGGCCTCCAATCCACTTGCTATGGTGTATAATTCCCTACTTTTGGGATTATCCATAAAAACTAAACAGTAACTCACACGACTGCTTTTGGTTTACTAAATACACAATGCGCATTCATTACATAACAGACCGTGCGTGTGTACACAATTGTGTCTAGCAGTTAGGACATACAACTCTAGCTTAACAAAAATAAGCTTTAGTATTAAAGTATACACGTACACATGGACTTGTTTGTGAGTTTGTAAGAGAACATGTGTCATATTAGAAGTTACTGGAAGCCATCGCAAATAAAGTTAAGTGGTCAAGTTAGTGGTTAAAGGGAGTCAGTATTATCAATAATAATAACTAATAGGGTCAATGAAAGTGTTAAAGAAACATAACAAAGGGGCTAGGAACCACTGTTAATGGAGGGAAATAAATATTAACAACTGAAAAAAGGCTTTAATGGACAAAAGGAAGATAGAGAAAATAACACAAAGTCCCTGTATGCATAATGTACCTGTACATGTTCAGTTGCAATTAAATATACCAATTACTCTTTATCCAAAATCCAACAACTAAATTAGATGCTACTGTACATTAAAATGAAAAAAGGCAACATCTTTAAATAGATAAACTTCTTTGCAGGCTCAAAGCAAGCCAGTGCATTATACATAGCATAAACATTATATCCTCTCAATGATGGATAAAGACAATGACATTGAATCATAAACAAGCCATTCCATCCTATAATCAATGTATTCTTAAGAAGAGAGGATAATGATAATAATTAACTTTATAAGTACAATCAGATAAATTGGGAACGAAGCCAAAAATCATATATGCACTATAGTAGATGTACACATCTAAATAACACACACAATTAATGACATATCAGCAGTATACGTGTGCAAGTATAATGATGACACATGTCCCCCCATGTGACAATGATATGACAATTTATTGTATTCACGACATGAGAACAATTCTGAGAACAAAAACAACTTAGGGTCATTCTGCCATGATTCCAATTAATGCCCTCACGACAACTGTAGAAACTCCCACTAACTTAATTAGAACAACACATTTAGATGCATGCACATACATACATGTAAATGGATATAAGTCATATAACACATGTTACAAGAATAGCACATGTATGGGAATGGTAATCAAGCCATGTACATGTAGAGAGACTGCATGATGTTTGTAGAATATCGAATATCAAGGGGACATGTGTACAATGCTGTATGTGGTTAGACCAGATATCATAAGAGTCAGCTTAGTGTATACATACATGTACATGTACATGAGTGAGTTATTTGAGATTACATGTCTTTATGTTTGTATGGTGTAATGGCTAGTATTTAAAAAGTCTATAAAAATACATGTATACGCATAAGAAGTGGGTTCATAAGGATCTGTATGATGTTATTACAGATCCAGTTCATGTTGCTACCATTAAGCAAACAGCTGATCCAACAACACAGACAATGTCACCAATAAACCACAAAGCAAGCCAAAGAGGAAACAGCAGATCAGACCAGAAACAGATTGTGCTCAGCTGTGTGTGGTATATGTAACATCTTCTCTTAAATAAGGTGTGTGGGTGTGTGTGTGTGTGTGTGAGTGTGTGTCTGTGTCTGTGTGTGAATGGTAAATGAAAGAAGGTAGAGTAGAACATACATGTACATGTATGCTAATTGAGAGTTTGAGGTTTGTGTATATACACAAATTATATTTCTCATTAAAAACCTCAGACAGTTTTCATAATGATTAAAACACAAGTACATGTTCACAAGATTATGACCCCAAGGTGATAAGAAAAGGAAAAATAGGCCAATAAAGCTATTAAAAGTCTCTCTTTACATGCCCTGATATACACCCATTACAAGGGCAATATAAGACAGAAGATTCACACCCCATTGGGACTGGATACAGTGGGTGTACACCTGTAATGCCCACCTGGTCCCATAGGAGGTAAAGTGAATAATAGCAGCATATACCTATACCCAGTAACACCCCATATAACAAGAAAAGGAGATTCATAGGCCACCTATGGGCAAAATGAGGAATGCCATGCACCAATATCATTTTACAATAGACTATCAGATACTGTTATTCATAGATTTGAAGTGCCTCACACAAGTACACACACACACACAAGTACATATACATAATGCACACACAGGAGAGAGGTGAGTATTAATAGTGATAGAGAGTAGGGGAGGGACATGGATCACAGCTGGCATGTAAACACAAGAGAGGCCAAAGGGCATAAAGAACAGAGACACTTAGCATAGTACAATAGACACTAAGTGCCTCTATAAGCTGTTGGTACTATAAGATGAGTACCAAATAGAGGAGAGAGAAGTGGTATAATATTACAGGCTATAACTTTCCACCATATACATGTAAGTACATTACAAGCATGCAAGGAAGTCCATGTATAGTAATATGGTAAGTCACATGTGTGATGAGTGCATGTGTGCAGCACATGTTTCAAAACCGGCTCATTTGGAAAACATTCTGTAAGAGAAATGCCAAATTAGACTTTGAATGTATTGGAAAAAGGAAGAAACTATGTTCCTTGGATATGTAAACGTACAATAAAAGTTTATACGTACAATAAAAGTTTATACATACAATAAAAGTTTATACAATGTGTGTATAGAAAGAGAGAGAGAGAGAGAGAGAGAGCTCACCTATTCTTTTCCAAGAGATTATGAGTTGTTCGACTATAAAAAAGAAGACGAGAAACAAACATGAATTATTAATACAACTACAAAATAATCTCTTTCTCTACAAAATGTATCAAATACATGTACTTAAAGCAGACAATATGTGACCAGGTGTCCATTACACATACATGCACACACACACTACAAATGATAACTGAAGCAGGTTCACTGACGACAAGACATAAAACAAATCATAATCATTCTGTAGTAGCTTTATGTATACAAGAAAGAGCTGATAATCTCATGACTGTACTGATATTACTACTTGTGTGTGCTAGTGTTTTTAAAAGGTTAGGGAAAGAAGCTAAGGAATGTGCTTAGTGAAGCAGATATCAGAATTAGCAGGTAATACAAAGCTGAGTTAGAAACATGAGCCAGCAGAAAGAGAGAATGCAAATGCATGCTTATAACATAGTAACACAGGGTCTGCTTAATAGCTAGAGAGAGTGAGAGAGTATATGCCCTAAAAACCCACAAGCTAGTACAATAAATACGCGTGATTAGTTCCTAGTATTACATGGACATAATGAGTAAAAGGGCATATACACATGTACTTATACATGTACATGTATGTGAGCAATAAACCACCCAAGATTGAGATAGCCCTACACAAACCCCAATGCCCAATCAAGATGCCTTTAGTCAGAGCCCACACAAAACTCCTTGACAATATAAATACTTGGGGTTACATCACAGAGGCCTTGTATGTCTTCTGATACATGAACTCCACTTAGCTTAAAGAGGAATTGAGCATACAAGGCACTGATATGCTTTCCTCTACACCAACTTGTGGTCACGTTTGGTTACAAGCTTAGTCAGATAAATGAACACAAACAGAGAGAGTTGGTAAAGAGAAAGGAAATAAAGAAAGAGAAGGTGAGAGGGAGGGAGGAGAGAGAAACAGAATAAGAGAGAGGGTGTGTGTGTGTATATATAAATGTGATAGATAGTAAGCAGAAGAGGTTGCTATACACTGGGAGACAATGACTAGGGAAAGGCAAGGAAGGAAGGAAGGACAATAATTTTGTCTAAAGTGAAAGAACATGCAATTGAAAGTATGATAAAACCTCTCTCCCTTTTTCCCTGATTAAACTGACACAGGAATAACAATCAAGAACAGAAGACCTACAGAGGCTACACATGTACACCTCTTCTGCCAGTACCTGTATGGCGAGGGTTTCTTCATCCTGTGTCTCGTGTTTCTTTTGCGTTGGCCCGAGGTCTGAACGTCAACTTCAGCGCCAGTTTCAGAAGCTGAAAGAAACAAAGAAAGAGGAGAGTGGATATACATGTATAAAGAGAGAAATGTTTGACATGCTAACAAGTAATCAGCATCAAAGGTGACAATTGGCTTTAACACGTCTTAATATTAGGCCCAGAAATCAAACAACGTTTCAACCACAAAGATACAAAAACTTGCACAAACACTCAAGCAATGAATGCTCAAATCCTTTACCTCCATTCTCTTCAAGAAACTGTGCTGCTTGAATCAGAGCCTCCAATCCAGCTTCAGACATCCTAAAAACAGGGTGAAAAGTGAAAAGATAAATTCTCACTCATTACAAGACTTGGGGCACTTAGTAGATGCAGCCAGTAACTACATGTGGTGGTAGTGGTACATGTGAGAAGAAGTGATAAAGCAAGCAGTTATCGACTCTCCTTCTCTCCCGGCGGGTCCACGTGTGTGCCTTACCCGGGCCCTTTCCTCCCGACCGCTTGCTCTGAAATGAAAATATGGAGTAGGGGAAGCAAGCAGGGTCAAGGGGGCTCGCTAGAGAGGGTTCTAGATTCCTGTGATCTTTGGAATGGGTCTCTCTTTCTTTCTATCTCTTTCTTTTCGAAAGAGATAGCCACGTGGGGAGCGCTAATGTAAACAACCCTCGTGGCATTCTATGGGCACAGCCTACGCTGGACAAGAGGGGCCGAAGGAGAAGAGGGTTAGCTTGTAGGACTGGACTCACTTTTCTGGCTCTTGCCTTCCTTCTGAAGTGGACGAGGATGAAGAAGGAAAGTTGAGATGAGTTGCCGTGGGCCCGTTGCCAAGGGAAGCGGCCGCCGTTTTTGAGTCGGGGTGAAACTGTTTCTAAAAACAAGAATAACTCGGTCTCTCGAGGAGATTTTCCGGTTGTGGAAGTCGCCTTTGGGTCTTAGAGTCCTCTGGGACGAAACAAGACCAGGATATGGAGGTGTTTTTGACTCTTTCACACAGAGACAACGCCAGCAAAAACGACAGTACTGATACACGCTGCTGTGGCACTCTGGCACGCCCGCTGGCCCTGTCGAGAACACGTGGGCTCCTCTGACGAGTTATGACGCTGCTGTAGGAAAATAAGAAGGTGTGGCTACTATAGGGGTAATCCCTCAGGCTGTTAGTTCATTATTAGCTCCTCCTTGAGAAAGAATGGCTAAAAGAGATAGGTGGAGTTCAGAGAAGCTTCCTATCAAAACAAAAAAGCAAAAAATAAGCAAGGTAGCTCATTAATTTCCAATGCATTTAGTCTTTTTTTTCTCAGGAAGCTCCTCTACCTGTTGACAGTTTTTCTCCAGAACCGAACCTTGATTGCTTACCCGATACCCTCACTCTTTACATTATGGGCAAACTCGATATCGTATCACTCGTACGACTTGCTAGAACTTGCAAACGTTTTTATCACTTGCATCGAGAGGAATGTCTTTGGACAAACGTTGACATGACGACCCTACCTCAGATTGACGTGAGAAAAATGAAGAAAATAATAGAAAATTACGTATCGCCTAAACTACAGATAATTAGCATTCAGTCAAACTTTCGACTGAATCGGGCGAAGAAGCCAAAGATTGACGGCAACGTTTTGGACTTCCTCTTCAAAAGGTGTCCGAGCATAAAATATTTGCGACTGTTGAACTGCGACTTAAGCGAAGTGCTTAAAACCTCATTGAGCGAAGCAGAGCCTAACAAAGAATCCTCAATGGAGCTGCTAAATTGCAGTTCGTTGGAGAGGGTCTCGTTACTGAATTGCAATACACCACTTTTGTGGCTTTCAGGTGCCAGTTGGCCAATTTTAAGACACCTTTCACTAGCCCACTCTGTAATGACGTCTCACCTTGACGTCCAAAGCATATTTGAGACAAAAGATTGGCAAGGGACACTAAAGAGCCTAGACCTAACAGGATGCTATAGGATTAAATCATTTGGTGACATTAAAGTGGATTTATCGATTGAGATACTCAATTTGTCCGAAACAAACATCACCGATAGTTTATTTGAGTCTTTGCCAAGGTTTCCTTGCTTGAGGGAACTTTATTTAAGGAAATGTTCTGGAATAACAAATAGTGGTATTTTAAAGATCCCCCTCCTTAGTCTTGACCTTCAAATTGTTGATTTTACTGGAAATGATAAACTTTCTCTATTAACTGTTGAACAGTTGCGTAATGATATGCCAGACACAGAATTTAAGTATTAAATTTTTAAAATTATTTTATAATAAATACTATATTATTGGCTATAATGAGACAAAAGTTAACCAATAAAGAGCAAATTGTATAGCGTCATTAGTCAAGCAAACTAACTGATGTGTGTTTAATATTTTTAATTTAGTTAGTAGTCCACAAGCATGATGATCAGCATTCCAACGTGATATGTAATAGTTTGATGCATGACTAGCTCTTCCTCTCTAGTCTTGCTGTACTATATACTGATCTCTTTAATTATAAAAACTCTGGAGTATGTAATTCTATCTACATCACAACTCATGAAATCACACTTACTCTCACTTATCATCAACTATTAGAAAAAATTTAGAGCTACAACAAATTTTAGCAAAATATTAAAGTCAATGTATTAGCAAGCATACACATAACTACATGCCACAGTGTCACATCCATAGCTTTTTAAATAGCACCAGCAATCACTAGCAAGACACTAAAGAGAATGAGGAAGAGAGACGGAAGCATCAAAGCAGATGAAGAAGGTGGGCTTGAAGTGCAGCCAGCACTGTCAGGAATCTCAAGTGAGTTTAGCATGTCATCTGCATCTTCAGCTAAAATAAGAATAAAGATAAAGATAATAATTATTATCAAGAGTAGGTCACCAATTATTATTGTTATTATGTTTAATAGACTAATTGATGCTTACTTGATCCTCCAACAGTGCGAACAGTAGCACTAACGCAGCCAGTATTACCACTAGAATCAGTAGTCATCTCTTGGTCTAATATCAATACGTCACTTGGAGATGCGGTTCTTGCATTTCTTGTAAGCTGAGTAGCAAAGGTAGTCCTAAATGATTAATTAAAATGAAGCATACATACAGAGAAATATACTTCTTACCTGTCAAAGTTTGCATCATAAGAAAACATAATGGTCCTGTTACGAGAAGAGAAGACAATTTCTGTAATGGGGCCACAGTCAAAGAGAGGGCCAGCAGTAGAGTGAAGTCCGATTGAGCGACCAATAACTACACAATGAGAGAAAGTCATACCCAAAATCAAATAAAATTTAAAGAATGAGCATGAGAGGCAAATATGACATGTTTTAATTAATAGTGCATGTATTTATAATTAATTTTGGTCTCACTTGAGTAGTTAGCAGGTCCCCACAAGTGAAGATTATTATCTACATACGTGTACGTAGGGCGAGTGGGAGATGCAGCACTGATGCTCAACTTTGGATGCTTGCCACTTAGATCACCGCTCTCACAACGGAGAGGAGCAAAAGGCGTACACTCTGTGCTATAATTGTTGTTTAAGTCAACATTGAATGGATTGAAGTGTCCCCCAATGGCATCAACACATCTCACTCCTTCCTGTGGAGGCCTCTCATGGATGTGCCATTTATGTCCAGAGGTCTATTAAAAGATAAAAACATCAAAATTACAGGCACCAAAGTATTATATCGATAAGCAATATATGTCTACATATAAGACACTGACTTGTGCCGTTGAGGGATTGGTATACCATATGTCCACCATTATGTGAGTCATTCCAAGCACTCCATCTCCAAAACGGCGTTGTATCTACAAATAAAATTATTTAAAGCTTCAAATATAGACTATGGCAACAAACTCACAAAGTAGATTGCTCCAGTTACTGTGCTATTGAATGTAGCCTTAGCCATCCTGACTTCAGCCCCAGAAGGATACTGAGGCCAGAGTGATGAGCAAGAGTGCGTCATGCCAGAGGAGCCCATTCTCATGGAGCCAAGTGAATGACCTGATATAGTCTCGTGGCCATGGATTGGTAGCTCTGTGACTCGACTACCACTTGGACTAAACCTCCTGTACTTGATGGAGAAATTACCTACCGGATAGCGATCAGGAGTACCTTCAGATCCATCAAGTGGTGGAGCAGAGTGTGGATTATAGATACGAGGGCGACCAGCAGAAAACTCATTCTTACAGAGCGAATTAGGAGCAATGGCCGAGCTGAAGACTCTAAGACCAGATGGAGAGTATCCAGTGGTGACTAGAGTTGAAGCAAAGCGTGAGGACTGGGAGGCGGTGAATCGGTTGATTGCCGCCACACTTAAAGTCTCAACTTGAACGAGAGGAGCACAAGCGAGTACGTTATTGCTTGAATTAAAATTAATGACAAGTGAGCCGCCATTAGCTGGGTCAGTGAGATTAAGAGTGGGATCTTGAAAGAAAAATGACCAAGCATAGTATGGTTGTGGTGCATTGGATATAGATATAGTCCTATGTCTACTACCAAGATCAGAAACAACGCTGCCAAGATTATTGCAGTTGCCTTCTCTGTAGTATTGGCTGGGCTAAGAAGGAAAGAACAATAGTAATTAATAACCTCATACAGTATATTGTACTATTATTGACTGGAACTCCAGAATTAACCCAAAACCCATTTATATAATATTATTTTCATATTATGTCTTGCTGCTAATGCAATGATATCACTCATCTAATTTCATTCTATTGGGCTTGTCACAATTTGTGTGGGCAAAGTATCCGTCATATTAGATCATATTGGCTACCATACCTTATTCATCCGAATACTCCATGGGTGATTCATGGTTGAGCTTGAGTTATTGACCCAGTATAACTTGCCAAAAATAACAGCACTCTCTCCCATGACTTGCCTCATGTACACCACCCCACCAACTGGATAAATGAAAGCAGCTTTTAGCATAGTAATGGTAGGGCTCCCATTCAACTCAGTACTGGAGACTATTGTAGCACAAACGTCTTCCGTTCCATGGATTTTAATGGAACGTCCAATGATGCCATTTACTCCAAAGAGAACTAACTCCCCTGTGGTTTCATTATAATTCCGCACGCCACTCGTAAGAGGTCCTACTTTTCCAGAAAGGTCTCCAACTTCACAAGCACTCTGGTTGTTAGGGTTACAGTACATACTATAGTTGCTCCCTAGGGACACAACGGCTCCAAGTGGATCAAAATGTCCTCCTATAAGGTCGTTACTGCATCTCATTGCAGGCGGAAGGGAGCCGTCAACTGGTAAGAGGTGAACATGCCAGTGGTGATTGGCATTAGTCCCACTGATATTAGACTGCATTAAATTGATAACAATGGAATAACAATTGTTACTAATACCAGGTTTCACTTACCATTATCATCATGCGGTTGTTAGGTTGAGGCATGAATGTGATGTAACCGGTAATCCCACGTATGTTGAATGTGGCCCTGCCATAAGTTTGACCTATTGCAAACAAACGATTAGTATAGCATTACTGTGTTCCTAGTTTTTTGTAAATCATTCTTCCCCATATTTGGTGAATGCATGCATGGAATGAAGGATGGCCGGTGTGAAGTTGTGAATTTAGCCAAGCTGCATTATTACATAACAGTTCTCATTTAAACCATGATCTAATGACTATTCATGCATGACAGATGGTTTTAGCAGCTACAGTCAGCTTTATTTGACTGTATCTTCACTCTGCTGTATACAATACTGTAAAAATGCATTATTATCAGGCATACAATGCTACAATGGGGTGATAACTGCTGGTAGCCATGCGGAACCGAATAAAGCAGCATTTGTACCACTTCTCATTTGCAAAGAAAACAATATATATAGCAGCTCGTTTAAAGGGACCATGTGAGATAAAGATAAAAGAGAAAGAAGAAACGAGCTACCGTTGAGTATTACTGACATGCATATGCAGTAGATATTATACCAAATTAATCTTCAGTTTGAAACAGCTGTACAGTCAGCTAGTACTGTATTGCACTTACCCTCAGTTCCTTTTGCTACAAGCAGCAGCAACAGTGAGAATGCTAGCATCACTTTAGTCTTCATAGTACCGTTGAAAAGTGGTTGAAACGAGACAAAACTCTTATTTTTCGATGTTAGGTTGAAAGTCAAGAATGTGGCCTTTTGTAGGAGGCTTTGGTGAGTGGGTAGAAAGTAATTAATTTAATTAACTAGCTCCACCTAATTGGAATGCGTGTGTCAATGATGCACGGTGTTATACGGAAACAGCATGGCTTCCAAAAAGAAAGGAAAGGGAGAAGTGACCATATCTTTAGAGCAATACGAAGCACTTCAGACAGAAGTGAGTTGTTTTTCAGGTTGGAGTGATTATTGAAGCTTGACCTGTGAAAGGAATTCTTTAAAAGTTGTTTTTACTGAGTAGAGAGTGTTTCTTTTCTTCTCATTCCTATTTTAGTTATCAACATGCAAGAGGAAATTAAGAAGTAAAGAAGAAGCCATTCGTATACTTCACCGCGAGCTTGAACTCTCTCAAGAAGAAAAGGAGGAGTTCTCGCGACTCATGAATCACATGGTAAGAAATAATTTCCTTTTGGCTCTAATTAGAATACTTGCTCTCTCTTAATTAGAAAGATTATTACCTGGAAGGACAGTCGCCCAATGACTCAACTGATTACGAATCACTTGAATTCCCTGATCAAGTAACCTTGCTAATACCATTATGTACTGACTCCCTTTGTCTGTATGTGACATATTACAATCCTTATATATAATACAAGTTATGATTTCATGTATATGTATGTGTACACACCATAATTATTATAGACTATGTAACCTTTAATAATATCTAATAATTATAATAAAGGAATATATTAATTATATATATAATATTATTATATATATAATTATATTATATAGTCTATAATATCTATGGTACACACACACACACACACACACACACACACACATACACACAGCTTTGTGTATGTGATGTATACTATAATCCTTACATGTAGTCATATGCACTTGTATGCCTTATGATTTCATGTATGTATGTGTATGTGTACACACATACACACACACACACGCGCACACACACACACACACACACACACACACACACAGCTTTGTATCTGTGTGATGTGTACCTTTGTGTATGTCCTAATAGTCCTAATGAATTTTGGCATTACAGTAATGTTTGTGTGTGCGTGTGTCACGTTAGTCTATTTCCTTGAATGAAGTGATATCAGTTGTACCAGGTATTAGCAAAATCCTTTACTTATTTGCAAAAAGGATTGTTTATGGTAAATAAAATAAATGAATAATGTTATTTTAACTTGTTTTTTGATCAGATGTTGTCCTGATCGATGGTTGTATGCCATCTGGTAATGTTTATGCAAATAATCTGTCATCCTTATCTTATGTATTTATTTATAAATCAAATTAATCAGTATACTATATGAATTATTGGTATCATTATCATGTTATTATTATTATTATTGTTATTATTATTGTTATTTTAGCAAACTAGCCCAGATAATATTTACCAATCATTTCCTATGAATTAAGAGTATAGCCATGATACAGTTACTATTAGAGCTCTAGCTGTTATTTAAAACATCTGCTACATGTTTAACTTAATCTAAATATGTACACATAAGTACTACTGCAACTACTCACACACACCCACACACACACACACACACACACACACACCACACACATACACACACACACACACACAAACACACACACAAACACCCACACACACACACACCACACACACACACACACACACACACACTCACACACACACACACCACACACTCAAACACACACACACACACACACACACACACACTTAATCACTCTTAATTGATACTTTTTCCTTTATAGTCGGTTGATAGAGTGACACAATTGGAGGGGCTCATTAAGCAACTGAGGCATAAGCACAAAGAGGAAGTACAGGTACATGTGAACCGTCTGCCTGTAATACTAGCATTAGGTTTCAGTCCATGATAGTAGACAGGTTTCACTTCTTAGTGCATGATATATCTGATATTATCTCACAACAGAGACACAAACACTTTCATTCGGCCTCTGTCTCTTTGAACTCTCCTTCCTTTTGTGTTGTAGTCGCTAAAGGAGAAGTTGTCTCAGGCCAGAGGCGTATTGATGCCTTCTCCGGCTTCTCTAGGGACGGATTTTGCCGAGGAAAAAGCCAGACTAATCTCGCAACTTGAAGCAGCTCAAAGTCAAGTACATGCCTTAATGTCTAACCCTCTGCCTCCTTCTGTCTTTAATCATCTTTTGATCATGAACTCATTTTTGTACTTTCTTTATAGATAATGTCTCTTGTGAGAGAAGTCCAGTCACTGGAAGATGAAAAAGAAGAAGCTATGACAGAAGTAAGAGTAGTGGCATGTTTTCAATGAAAATACATTTTCTTGCTAAATTACAATTACTTATTAATTTGTATAATCATTTCCTATTTAATTTTTGTAATATTTTAATAATAAGGTATGCTTTATCCATTAAAATGTCTTTTTTGTAATACTTGCAACACAGAGAGATGCTTTTGCTGGGAAATGCAACACGTTGAACAAAATGCTGGAGGAAAGGGTCAATGATAAAGTACCCTCTCGTAGCACTTTTGAGAAACTCCTGGATGAGAACAGGTACTGGTAAAGCATGATGGTGTGACAATAGTATTGGGTTTTGTGCGTGACAGGCAATTGAAACTGGAGCTAATAGAAACACAGGCTGACAGAGACAGTGCAATTAATAAGATTGATAGATATAAGGTAAGAGACAGTATAGAGCTAGTTTAAGGATATGTTAAATGCGATGACATTGATTAAAGAAGGAAAAAGAGAAGATTGTATTCAACTGTTGATATTTTATAGAGAGAAGTAACATTTATGTTTATCTTTGTAATAGAGAACGGTTGAGAGGAAAAAGAATAGAGACACACAGAACCAGGCAATACAATTCATGAGCAGTGAGAAGCTGTCAGGTTAGGCAACAAGGACAATTTCATTACATGTTCATGTACATATACATAATAGCTGAATTTAGTGTTTATGTATGGGATATACATTAGTTGATTTGTATATATGTGTGGGTATGTATGTACATATGTGGTTGTTGCTTGCTTGAGTGGGCATATTGTCATGGCTATGACTACTTGTTATTGTATATCTAACCTTACTTAGAAACCTTACTGCCTTAATGGCATTATGTACAACAACAGTGTGTTGTACTGTGTTGTTCCTTCCTCATTGTTTCAGTGAACTCCTTCAGGCTATACATGGCCTGGTATTTTGTAGCCATGCACATCTGTGGCAATAAGGACACCTTTGTTTTATTTCAGTGCATTAAAAACCAATTCCTTTTCTTTTA
The DNA here is from genome assembly GCF_000090795.2 of Amphimedon queenslandica. Lineage (NCBI taxonomy): Eukaryota > Metazoa > Porifera > Demospongiae > Haplosclerida > Niphatidae > Amphimedon > Amphimedon queenslandica. The sequence goes on along the minus strand of NW_003546251.1, from coordinate 535,520 downwards.
CCAAATTTGAAACATAACATAAGAGGATGTATATGTATTATAAAAACTGAGAATTATCTCATAATCATTTTTGGTGAAATTTAGCCAGTGACCATGTACTACTGTATAATCAATAGCCCACGGTTTTTCCAAAAAATGGCTCCGGAAGCATCCCAATTTTTTATTACATTTTCTGATACATATTGATGCCCTTATGCTGTGTAGAAAGTTTGAGCTGATTCCTACTTCAATTTTTCAAGTTACGGCCATTTTAAGGAAGCGCCAAAATTCTGAAAAATACCCAAGGCTATAGCCCATGGTTTTTCCCAAAAAATGGCTCCGAAATCACCCCAAATTTCTATTATATTTTCTGATACTCATTGATGTACTTATGCTGTGTAGCAAGTTTGAGCTGTTTCCGACAACTAATTTTCGAGTTATGAGCACGAGCCAATTTAAAAAGCAAAACTACATGTATAGTACAGGGTCTAAATTTTTGAGCAACTTTAAAATTTTGTAAAAAATTCAAATTTGATCAGAATTAGCTCAAATTTAAAATATAAAATAAGATTATATATACCTATCAGAAAAGATTATAAAAATTGAAAATTCTCTCTTAGCCATTTTTGATGAAATTTGTCCCGACATCCAAAGGCTATAGCCTTACGTCTTTTGCCTAATTTTTGAGCAACTTTTAAAAATTCATAAAAAATCCAAACTTGATCAGAATCAGCTCAAACTTAAAACGTAAAATAAGAACATGTATATGTATCAGAAGAAATTATAAAAATGGAGAATTCCCGACTTTTCATTTTTTGGTAAAATTTGGCCAACCACCATATACATGTACTATAGCCATGGTCTTTGACCCAATTTTTAAAAACCAATTTTCATTGCATCAGCTTCAATAAAACTTTCTGCATAACAATAATGATTAGCAATTGTTTCTGCACACATTACTTATTATGGTTTGCTTTAATTGACTGTTTATGTGTCTCATGGCCTAGTAGTCTAAATTGTTTTTATTTTGTCTCTTTGTTGTGTTTACAGCTTTGAGACAATCAGTGAGGAGGGTACAGGAGCTGGAGGTGCTGGCTAATAGTCTCTCTGAAGAAGTGAAAGAGAAATCACTCGCTCTGAGTCACTCTAGAAAAACCAACAGGTACCGTAGGATTATCATAAACAATGAGTTGTTTTGGTATTTTTACCGTTTAAGTTTATAAAAATAATAGCTACTATATACATGTACATGTAAATCAATGTACATGTACACGTTACAATGCACGTGCTATAATACATGTGCTACACATGTATCAATTTATTATTTATCTACATAATTATACGTGTGTACATAACATGCATGATGTAATGTGGATTTTATGTACAGTGATACCATAATCACTGCTTGCATGTATTTGTGAATGTATGTGTATGAGACTGTTGTGTGTTATTTTATGATTAGTTTGTTTGTTAATCAGACTATTAGGTACTAGGATAGCTGAGCTGGAGCACAGATTGAAAGTACTAGAGATATCAGGATTATGGTCAACTCCAGACAATGAAGAAGATGACATAGAGAGAGGGAAACAACCAGCCATAAGCTGGGGGGAGGAGGAGGAGGAGGAGGGAGAGGAGGAGGTGGTTTTGGTTGAGGAAGATAAGAATGGATTATTAGTGCAAGGTATTGGTATTAATAACTAGTTATAACTGGTTAGGGTGTGGCTATTGTAGGGTGTGTGGCCAGTGCTTGCTCTAAAGATTGAACTATTGCTCTGCTTATATCATTAACATTTTCATTTCTTATACTCCATCATTCATTCATTTATAAGTATTGACAGTTAATAAGAAAACAGATTTGTGACTTTCCTCTTAGAGAAAGTTTAGAGCCACGCTAGAAGTACCAATGGATTCCTCTGGTCAAGATAAGGTCCTTATCCAGCCAGACACTAAAGCAGAATATTACTAAAATTTTCATTATAGCATACATTTTTCAGTGAATCAGTGTAGTTTCCTGTTATTGTTATAATCCACTCTATAATATGCATACAGCAAGTTTATCATGAAGTTGGGTATTAGTTATCTGTTTATACTTCTTATCTGGCAATCAAAAAAACAATGCACGTATAATTAATTAGCTAGTAGCAACTGAAACCTGCCATTTAATATCTTTAGGAATGGTGCTTTGTCTATATTTAAAGTTTCTATTTGGAAAATTAAGGTCTATCACTATAAATGAACAGTGCAATTTTTATCAGGCAACAATGATTTAAGCATGATTCAATGATTCCATGTAGTTTTTGACAGTTTTAGTGTGCTGTTTATGTTGTATGCAGCTTCAATTGATCAATATATATGGTAAGCATATACATACATGCATGTAAACTCTGCTTCCAGGTACTTATCAAGAGCTCTCAAACGAGTACTTCACTCTAGAAGAAACCCTTGATGGAGTCATCACTTAAAAAAAGAACTAACATCTGCTGCTAGTCAATTAAGACGTAGAAGAGAATGGAATAATATTATATTCTGAGCAAATTCACCATCATATTAAAAGTTTGTGTTTGGAGGAATGTGTGTTTTGTATTGACAATTTTTATATTGAAAGTACTTCCAGTATCATCTAGTAGTTAGCAGTAGCTGTTCCTCCTAAAGCTCTATAACAATGATTTATAAACCTATCCTAAGTGGTGAAAGGCTGCCTATACTTGTCTTGATAGTGTCTGGTATACTAACAGTCTCTCACTGTCAAGAAGATATTCTACAAGATATTGTCACTAATGTCAGTATTAGAGCATCATTGTTTGCAAGATCAACGACAGGTGAGTAAAACAGAATTTATAATGTAACTTTTATTACTTTCATTTAGATTGTAGTGAGTTTATCAGTCTCAGTAACTACAATAGGTATGGTAATTATATTCATTCCTTCTCTCACATATATTTAACTTCTCATGTAGTACATGTGAATCAGAAGTTCCATATGACAATGTCACTGATCTATCAGTAGTGGTGCATTTTGACTGGAATCCTTACTTACCATTAGAAGCACGTTGTTACTGTTCAGCAGCATTACTGAGCCTTCTCATACCTGAACCAATTACATCAGTACTAACCTCCTATCCATGTGCTGATAATGAGAATGCTACCATTTATTGCTCTAAGCCTTGCATTCATGAATTACAAAATGAAGTATCTTGTGATGATAATGAAAATTGTAAAGATCTGGCATGTTTTATGTATGGAAAGATGCCATATATCTTATCAAATCAAAGGCAGCTCTATATTCTTGTAACTGGCATCAACTGTGATACTATAGGGGGACATGCACTTGATTTATGTCGAGCAGTACTATTTGCAAGTAAGTAAATATACAGTATTGTATTACTATTGAGAGTGTATAGGTTCATCATCAACAATTGAGCCCACTCCTACTGCTACTAAAACTTTTACTGAGGAGGATATTGGTGCTGTTTTTATATTTTCTATCATATTTGTTGGAATATTTCTTACTTGTATCTGCACAATTGCTGCTGTATTGATAGGAACATGTTTTTTGAGGAGACGGGAAAATGCTATATCTCAGAAATCAAAGTCTGTGAACTTTGATATTGGTTCACATAATAGAGGTTTGTTTTGCTGTTAACTAGTCTAGTTCTAATAATTCTTAGTTACTATGATTCTTCAAGAGAATAATATGCCAGTTAACAGTCAACCCTCAAGCATGGAATCATTAATTGAATATTTAGTACCAGCCTCACAAATTGAAGTACTAGAGGTCACAGGGCAAGGTCAGCTATATAGATAATGGTATGA